>NC_081409.1:822505909-822518433 GCF_030272615.1 Cryptomeria japonica
ATCTTCAATAAGAGAAACTTTAGGGGCCAAATAGAAAGCCTTGACCACTTCTCTATAGACCATACAACATAATCAAGAAATTTGGTGAAAATGGATTCCAAAATAATTTTTGCCATTTTGGGATGCCATCTTGTCTTGAATGTGGAGTTGTTAAGACCTTATTTTCCACTTTTACTAGATATTGTAGAAGTTGCTAAGCATATTCATAGTACAAAATTGAATTTAAAGAAAAATTCTCTGAGCACCACAAAGTGATCATATCATAGAGGTTACTATGAATATTTTCAAGACATAGAAAATTCCTCACCATCATGTGGTTCAAGATAGTCAATTTTCTATCCAAGGTAACTGGCTGACAAGGAAGAAAGTTCAAGCATGATTTCCACATCTACTACAAAGTATTGATCTAATGGGACCATTTCCTTTCAATGGGGGAGGACTGATCTAGTTATAATTTAGAATCACTTGGATAACATTGGCACAAGTAGAAATAGAAAACATTAAAAATTGAATTCTTTTTGGTATTTTCTACACCTTAGTAAATTACATTTTCAAAGGTATTCAAAGTGGAATTTAGCATTGAAAGTGTTGTTAGCCCCTTAATTTGAGTATTTAATTCAACTTAGAGCCCTTGACGATCTTTTTGATGATGTAAATGGTTTTAGATTTCATCCATTGAGCTAAAAGTAATGTTCCCACCCTTTTTTAATTTTTTTTTACTTTATTGCTATTTTATTCACATGTATTTGTTGATTTCAAATTCCTAAGGGATGTCACAAGAAGTGTGTTCAAATTATATAAATTTGTATTTTAAATGTAATTAGTCATCTTTTTGGAGTTGTATACATCTCTTTTTGAGTTTTTTGTTTAGGAATAATTTGTTAGAAATTACAATGTTGAAGGTTGTATGCTAAGTATTGTCCTTTGATCCATAATCCAAATCAAAGATATTGTAAATAGCTTATTATAAAATCAAGTAGATGTAGAATAGTTGATTTCATGATTCTTTAGTTCTCTACCATTTAATAATATTTACAAGCACGAGTTAACACAAAACGTGGCACTTTTTCTTTGCTATCTAATTTGTAGGTTCAAGGATTTGGTTTGCATCATTTTGTAGCTTCTTAGAATATACATACACACATACACACAAATACATATACACAACATATATATACATATAAATGTATAATGAATGCATACATACATACATACATACATACATACACACACACACACACACATACATACATACATATATAGAGAGAGAGAGGAGTCAACTTCACACAAGATTTTAGAATTTGTTGAGATCAAAATATTTAAAACTTGTTCATGTATTTAGATTGTGATGCTTAGATAAGTGGAGGATGAGGGTGTTTTCCATGTATTAGGATTCTTAAAATCAAAGATAAGAAAAGAACTTAAAAAAATTAGAAATCTACTTGATGATGTATATAACTAGATATGATATCTAAAATTATCTATTTGAAAGGGTTTACGAACCTAAAAATCCCCATGTAAAAGGAGAGTGGTGTGTAATAGCTTAATTAATACTACAACATTCAACATAATCAACATTAATAATTTTATGAAAGAATTCGAAAAAAAATCTTATGGTCGGGAGTGGAAGATAAAAATAGAATCCCCCTTATTGCATGGAATAATATTTGTATTCCTAAGGCTTTCGGGGGTTTGGTGTTAAGGAACATTATAACTATGAATAATGCCTTGCTAGCTAAACAAATTTGGAGAATGAAAGGGGAGGAAAGGGAGTGGAATTCATTTGGAAAAAGAAATACCTTTACATGCAACCATCTAAGGAAGAATTTATGGAAAAAAAAAAATTTGTCGAAGGCTCTACAATTTGGAATGCAATTCAAATGGCTAAAGCTTGGACTGCAGTTGGAAGAAAGTGGAAATTGGGGAATAGGAGGATTATTAGATTCTGGGAGGACAGATGGCTTACGGATAAACCGCTGGAGTAAATCCCCATCCTTAAGGAATGGAAAGAATGGTTCAAAAGCAGGTATGGAATCTTTGTTAGAGACTACTGGAGAAATGGGAAGTGGACTGAGTTCAAGCAGCTTTGTTCGGGATTAAAATTTTTAGAGATCTTGCTTTCTTCTAAAATTTTAATGGACAATTTTGAGGATTGTTTGATTTGGAGGGAAACTTCTGATGGGAAATATTTTGTGTCTTCAGCAGTGTCTATCCACAACAAAGTTCTAGAAGAGATCCCTTTGTGGGATAAAGTATGGATAAAGAAGTTGATGCCCAGAATTAATATCTTTTTTTGGATTTTTATCCAAAACAAGGTGCTAACTCTTGATAATCTCCATAAGCGAGGATTTGTTTTTCCTAATAGGTGTTCTCTTTTCTACGGGGAGGAGTCTGCTTGTCATTTCCTCTACCAGTGTATTTTCAGGTAGGAAATTTGGAATATTATTTTTAGTAGGTGGACGTTGAGCTGGGTTTTCCTAAACTCTCTAGAAGAGTTTTGGCAACAATGGCATTGCCCTAGTTCCAATTCTAAGAATGTTGATCTTTGGAAACTAACTCTCCCTAATGTCATATGGAACATCTGGAAGGAGCGCAATAATAGGATTTTTAGGGATAAAAGTGTGAACCCTGAAGTGGTGGTGGATAAAATCTATAGAGGGATCTTTGAATGTTTATATGGAATTGATAATGGTTTAGCTGCTAAAGAAGACTTTAATGAAAGATGGAACCTCTCTAATAACAGAAACAGTAAAGATAAGGGTAGGGATGGTCTATTCTGGTGCTTTCCTTCACAGGGATGGATTAAGGCCAACTTTGATAGGGCTTCTAAGAGGAACCCAGGGAAAGCTGGTTATGGGGGCTTTGTTAGGAATTTTGCTGGAAGTTGCCTTGTGGTTATTGTTGGCCCTTTGGGTAACCAAACTAGTCATTATGTTGAAGCCTCGGTGGCTTTGAATACTTTGATTATAGCAAAAAATCTCAATCATGATAATCTATGCTTGGAGGGAGACTCACTTAAGATTATTAAATGTCTTAAGGGAGAAATTGAGCCTTCGTGGACTATAGAAAATATTATTTTTAAAGCTAGAGAAATTATTTCAAGCTTTAAATCAATTATCATTGAACATGCCTTCAGAGAAAAAAATGTTGTAGCGGATGGTCTAGCGAACCTTGGTGTAATTTCCTAAGCTCAAAGTATATGGAATGGGGAAGTTAATATTTATTTTAATATTAAAGAACTCATCAGAAAGGACAGATTTACGGGGAAAGATGGATCGCACGTTAATCATGAAAGTATTAAAGAGTAATCTTCAAATGTTTAGAAAGGTGATGATGACACGTCAGAAGGGCAGAGTCCTAAACAAGTATATTAATTTTCTGTACGCTTTGTGGGTATGTATTTTCAAAAAGCCGAGTGTAATTTGGAAGAAAGCTCTGAAGTTCTAGAAGTAAAGAAATTGTAAAACAAAATCTAAACTGGGGGGCTCTAAGAAGAGAGGAACCTGATAATATTTCTAGATGGCAGGAGATGCCTAAGGTTTGGACAAATCTGGAGAAAGGATTCATGATGAGTTTCATGGAAAAATTGGTCGACTATGATAAAGGCAAAGTAAACCTAGCAGTCACCAAAGTTACTGAAAACTGGATAAATGGCTCCTTCAAAATTCATGGTGTTAGGTTTAAGCTAGAAGTGGACCTCTTTTCGACAATCACAGCTATGCCCCATTCTGGTCTTAACTTCTTTAGAGACCTGAAAGTGTCTAATAATGCAGTTAAACTTTTTCTGCGTAAAGAGAAGGAGAGAGCGAAACTAGGAAAAGCCATAGGGGGGGGTATTATGATGCTTCTAATATAAATAAAATTTGGGGTTGTGTGCTTAATGCAATTATGGAATATATTACTGTGGAGGGTCATTTTACCAAGGTCCACACATACCATTTTGTGCTTTTAAATCATTTTATACGTGAGAAGAGGATTTCTTTGCCCTATGACCTCTTTAGGTGTCTATCGCGGTCTCTGAATAAGCAGAGCAAGAACCCTTCTTCGTATGTGCTTCATTGTTGCTTTATTATGCTCATTTATGAGCATTGCAAGATTCTGGCTATCCAGAAAAACAAGAGGTTATCGGTGTTGCTGGGGAAAGGAAAGATGAAGATGGAGGAAGGTGGGCCTAGCAAGGATGAGTTGACACAAAGAAAAAAGGGTAAAAAGGCCACTGTGGAGAAAATTCAAGAGGACATGGGTAAACAAAAGGATACTGAATTTGATTCTAAGGACACTGGAAAAGATGGAAGCGAGATAGAGACTGGTGAGTTTGACAGAGAGGAGAGCTAGAAAGAAGAGGAAGTGGGGGAAGAGGAAGGAGGAGCTAAGGATGTTTTTGATCAGAATAGCCCTACCCACATTGTGAGCATAGGTAATGTTAGCAATCAGCCAATGGAGGAGTAGGACAATCAGAATAATAAGGAGGAAAGGGAAATGGAAACTGAGAAGGAGAAGGATAAGGAGAAATCAAGCAGGGATCAGGATAAAGATGGAGATGGGGTTATTCTAGATAAACTCAAAAACCAGACCGAGGCTCGAATGGGTTTTGACAGGTGGGTATATGAAAGAATCAAGAATTTGAAAAAAATTGATAAGCAGTAGGAAGAGAAGAGAAAGAAAGTAGAAAGTAACCAGGAGTAGTGTAAAAAGGGTATGGAGGAAAAAGTGGAGAAGCTGGAAGCTCGGATTAGTAAACTAGAGGAAGGAAAAACAGCCACAAAAAACTTTTTGGTAATGATTCTGGATATCATTACTTCTGTGACTAAGAATTTAGAGGAAATTACCAAGTTCCTTGATGGCTCCAGCACTTCCAAACCTGTTGTGGACCTATATATTGATGAGGATGCTACTGAGGCAAGGACAGTGGAAAGTGCTCCTGGTGGTGTGGCAAAAAGAACTAGGATGAGTATGAAAAAATTTGCTTTGGCCTCTTTCAAGGAAATCCCTATGCTCAGGGATAATATTAAAGATTTGCAAGGGATTAGCGAAAATTTGGCTAATGCCCTTAAAAACATTAAGTAATTTTTCTTTTCTCTTTTTTTGTTTTGGCTGGATGTTGCTAGTTTTGTTGGGATTTTATGTTGATTTTTGCCCAAAACTGTGCTGGTTTTTTGGCATAATGTCTTTTCTTGTTTCTTAGTGCTTTTATCTATTAAGGTTCTTTTGTAAATGGTTTCAAGATCCCTTCAAAACTTATTTTTCCCGTAATAAAAAATATTAATAATTTTATGTAAAAAATACATAGACAAAAGAAATAAAAGTCAATCAAAATAATTCTCATAATTTTAATTAATTAATTGATTAATTTAATTTTAAAATTATATTAATTAATTTGAAACAAACCAATAAAAATAACCAACACTAATTAAATAGTTGAGTTTCAAAATGTAAAATGAATTTATCCATCTTTTAAAAAAAGAAATCTATAGAATGGGGTCATTTTCTTGTAAGGAAGTTAAGTAGCGGAAACAACTTCCTACACTAACCTTGAGAGGAGGGTAATGCAAAACTTTTTCAGATCATTACAACAGTTACAGAAAATAGAAATAGATATAATAGCATTCATACCACAACACAATGATTTACGTGAGGAAAACCCTTTCGGGAGAAAAACCCCACCCTCCAAAAGCAGCTCAATATTTTATTCAGCAATCAAAAACAGATTACAACATACTTGCAGAGCAAGCTCTTCGCAGGAGTACCACTAATCAGAGATTCAGAGGCAACTCAATAGCCATAAGACTCTTACACACAACCTCTATCTCACACACCTCATAAATAGGAGATACAATACAAGAAACCGTCAAACAGTATTACAAAACCATGGGCTAAAACCACCCAATAAGGTGTAGCTGACCTTATCTCCCTTCTAGATGCCCTATGACATGTTAAATCACACATCAACATGTGTCGCTCCCTTTTTACAGCTCATTTATGTATCCGATACAAATTATTTTTCCTATTTCAGGAGTACAAACTTTCGGAGGCCATAACTTGAGAACCGGGTGTCCGATTGACGAACCGTTTGAAGCGCCGGAAAGCTCACGAAGTGCTCTATCACCTCATAACCCACTTTGCCGGTTATGGCCACTTTTCAGGGCATTTCGGAGCCTCTAAAGTCCCCAAAATTAAGTTTAAATATTTTACTGCACCCCTCCAAGATGAAAACTTTAATATCTTCAAAACTAGCTGTGACCTTGCGACGCAACTTTACTGGAATGCTTATCTAGCCAACCAAAAGCTTCAGGGAGAGTTTCACACCATTTTGTGCTCAAATGAAAACTTACTATAAATAGTAACCTCGCATAAATGCAAGGTTGAGACACCATTTTTTCCCAACAAATCTCCCACTTGTCGAACACCTTGCAGGAGCGGAAGGGAATGTCAACACAATGAATCAATTGCTAGGGGCCATAAGGCCCATAGACTCTGAAAACCATCTGAACTTCTCTGTGCTCATAGCCTTAGTTAAAGCATCTGCAACATTCATCAAGGTTTCCACCTTAACCAGCTTCAGCCTACCATCTTCGACCATATCTCTAACAAAATGATACTGAACATCAATATGTTTGGTCCGGGCATGAAATGTCGAGTTCTTAGCTAGGCTAATTGTACTTTGACTGTCACAGTAAACTGTCACTGTACCTTGTTTTATTCCAATATCCGAACACAGTCTCTTAAGCCAAATGGCCTCTTTACAAGCATGAGTAGTTGCCATATACTCTGCTTCAGTAGTGGATAAAGCAACCACAGCTTGTCGCTTACTCATCCAACTAATTGCACCACCAAACAAAGTAAACACATAAGCACTGGTGGATCTTCTGCTATCAATATCACCTGCCCAATCTGAATCCACATAACCATGGATATCAAGGGAAGTCATGTCTCCAACTGAATTACCATGATAACACAAAGAATACTCTGAAGTACCCTTCAAATATCTGAAGACTCTTTTGACTGCATCCCAATGAACTCTACCAGGATTAGACATATATCTAGAAAGTACTCCCACTGCTTGGGCAATGTCTGGTCTAGTACAGACCATAGCATACATCAAGCTTCCAACCGCACTTTGGTAAGGCACTCTGCTCATGTCTTCCATCTCTAATGGGGATGTAGGACAATCTAAAATAGATAGTTTCATTCCAACTGTAAAAGGAACACTCAATGGTCTACAATTCTACAAGTTGAACCTCTGTAACACTGAATTCACATACTTACTCTGGCCTAGCCATAGCTTTCTATTCACCCTATCTCTTCTAATTTCCATCCCAAGAATGTGCTTTGCTGCACCAAGATCTTTCATTTCAAATTTAGCAGCGAGCTGAGACTTCAGTTCTGAAATCATACCTTTCCCTTTACCAATGAATAACATATCATCAACATATAATGCAATGAATAAGAAATGATCACCATAAGATTTATAATAAACACAGTGATCTGATTTAGAACGTTCAAATCCCAAACTCAACACATATGTATCAAATTTCTGGTACCACATCCTAGGACTTTGTTTGAGGCCATACAAAGATTTCTTCAATTTACAAACCAAATTACTTTTGCCTTTCACCACATAGTGCTCTGGCTGTGTCATATAAATATCTTCCTCCAAATCACCATGAAGGAAAGCAGTTTTCACATCCATTTTCTCAACCTCTAAATCATAAGCAATAGCAATAGAAAGCAAAAATCTAATGGACGTCATTTTTGCAACAGGAGAAAATATCTCACTGTAATCAACACCCTCAACCTGAGAGTAGCCTTTTGCAACCAACCTTGCTTTATACTTCTCAATGCTTCCATCTGAACCAATCTTTTTCTTGAACACCCATTTACAACCAACAGGTTTTCGTCCTTCAGGCAATGGTACAAGATCCCATGTATCATTCTTTTTCAAAGCTGCCATTTCTTCCTCCATAGCAATCTTCCAGGATTCTGCATCATTCATACCTAATGCCTCTTCTACAGATTTTGATTCATCCACACTAGTATTCAGAGCAAAAATACATCTCCAATCATTAGGTGAATACCTTTCAGGTGGTTGTCTATGTCTTGTAGACCTTCGAACAAACTGAGTTGGAGGTTCTTCCTCCTCTTCTGAAGATTCAGAGCTAGATGAGCTCTCCTCAAATTCTTGCCTATCTAGGGGTCTCGATTCAATTCTTTCAGGTGTAGAAGGAAGTTGAATCACTTCTTCTTTTTTAGTCTATTCTGGCTGCAATGTAACAGAAGGAGACTTAATTTCTCTAAAAATAACACTTCTACTATGAATTACCTTTTGTGCAACAGGGTCCCAAAGCTTGTATCCTTTCACACCATAACTATACCCGATGAAGATACATTTCACAGCCTTGTTCTCCAACTTTGTTCGCTTCTCCTTTGGCACATGTGCATATGCCTCGCAACCAAAAACTCTAAGATGTCTCAATGAAGGCTTGTGACCTGACCATGCTTCCATAGGCGTTTTATCAACAAGAGCTGATGTAGGAGACATGTTAATCAGGTAGCAAGCAGTGGCAACAGCTTCAGCCCAAAACTTTTGTTCGAGACCAGCACTACTCAACATACTCCTAGCCTTCTCCATCAGTGTCCTGTTCATTCTTTCTGCAACTCCATTCTGCTGTGGAGAATACGGAGTTGTCTTCTTCCTGTTAATTCCACAGTCTTTACAGAATCTATCAAAATCATTAGAGCAAAACTCACCGCCATTATCAGTTCTCAAACATTTTATTTTCTTTCCAGTCTGCAACTCAACCATTGCTTTAAATTCTTTAAAACGACTAAAAACTTCAGATTTACTTTTTAGAAAATATACCCATGTCCTTCTACTAAAATCATCAATAAATGAAACATAATATGTGGATTTTCCAATTGAAGAGACATCTACTGGACCAAACACATCAGAATGGATAAGATCCAAAACACCACAAGTTTTATGAGAACTCGAGTAAAACTGAACGCGGTTTTGTTTTCCATAAATGCAATGCTCACAGAAATCAAAGTCGAGATTACAATCATTCAAACCTTCAACAAGGTTTTTATTTTTCAAGGTCCTTAGACCCTTTTCTCCAATGTGGCCAAGTCTCTGGTGCCATAACATAGTCTTCTCTGCAGGTAACTTTGCTTCAGACAAAAGAGCACCCTTAGGTACCCAAAAACCATTTCCATCTGCTGAAGGTGAAACCTTCAAATCTTCTAGTGAAGTATCCACAGATTTACTTTTTACAGAAGTGCTATTACACTCAACAGTGTATGCTTCAAGCTTATACAAAGTGCCAAACCTGACACCTCTAGCAACTACCATAGCACCCTTAATCATCTTACATCCTGTTTCAGAAAAGACTACCTGCACACCCGCATCTATCAGTTTGCTCACAGATAACAGGTTTCGTTTTAATCCAGGGATATGCAGCACACCATTAATCCTTTTTATTCTACCATCAGAAAACCTGATTCTAACTTTACCTCGACCAACAATGTCTAGAGGTGAATCATCACCCAAGTACACCTTACCTCCATTAAATCCTTCATATTCAGAAAACCAATTTCTATTGGAAGTCATATGAAAAGATGCACCTGAGTCAATTAGCCAGGCATCATTACCTGCATGAGTCGCCAAAGCCGCAATAAATGCATTGCCATCTTCCTTGTCGGACTCAGAATCAGAATCGAACTTTTTCTTTTTCTTCTTCTTCTTTTCTTCTTTGCAGTCCTTATGGATGTGACCTGGTTTACCGCAATTCCAGCAAATGACTTTGGACTTTCCAGGAGATTTCGATCTCCCTTTGGATTTGGACTTGCCGCGCTTCTCATTCTTCTTGCCTTTCTCCTTACGTCTTCCACGAACGGTTAGGGCTTCCTTTGAACTGATGGATACCTTCCTTCGCATCTCTTCACCGAGTAGGGCACCCACCACATCTTCAGATTTTAAAACAACAGAAGTACTACCGATAGCCATAACAAGAGAATCCCATGAATCAGGCAAAGAGAAAAGCAAGATCTGACATTTCTCCTCCTCGTCCATCTTAACACCGACAGATACTAATTGAGCCACCAACATATTGAATGCTTCCAGGTGGTCTGCAATTCGTCCACCCTCTTCCATCTTCAAGGAATACAATTTCTTTCTTAAGAAAATTTGATTTAATAAAGATTTCACTTGATACATCTCACCAAGCTTAGTCCATAGCTTCTTTGTAGAGTTTTCTTCATGGACATTGATTAGAACAGAGTCTCCTAGGCACAGTCTGATTAGACCCTTGGCTTTCCAGTCCATAACATCATACTGAGCTGCCGCAGTAGGATCTGAGGGCCTTTGGACATTCACATCAACAGCATCCCAAAGATCTCGATCTATTAGCAGATCTTCCATCTTCAGCTTCCACATCTCAAAATTACTTCCATTAAATTTCTCCACCTCTATTCTCCCTGACGAACTTGCCATCTGAATATTCCTGCAACAAGATCAAAAAGTGTCTTCTGCACAAGCTCCCACTCAAATCTGGATTAGTTCAAAAAACCCAACTGCCCACAATTGAAACCAAAGGTGATCAGGCTCTGATACCACTTGTAAGGAAGTTAAGTAGCGGAAACAACTTCCTACACTAACCTTGAGAGGAGGGTAATGCAAAACTTTTTCAGATCATTACAACAGTTACAGAAAATAGAAATAGATATAATAGCATTCATACCACAACACAATGATTTACGTGGGGAAAACCCTTTCGGGGGAAAAACCCCACCCTCCAAAAGCAGCTCAATATTTTATTCAGCAATCAAAAACAGATTACAACATACTTGCAGAGCAAGCTCTTCACAAGAGTACCACTAATCAGAGATTCAGAGGCAACTCAATAGCCATAAGACTCTTACACACAACCTCTATCTCACACACCTCATAAATAGGAGATACAATACAAGAAACCGTCAAACGGTATTAGAAAACCATGGGCTAAAACCACCCAATAAGGTGTAGCCGACCTTATCTCCCTTCTAGATGCCCTATGACATGTTAAAGCACACATCAACACGTGTCGCTCCCTTTTTACAGCTCATTTATGTATCCGATACAAATTATTTTTCCTATTTTAGGAGTACAAACTTCCGGAGGCCATAACTTGAGAACCGGGTGTCTGATTGACGAACCGTTTGAAGCAGCGAAAAGCTCGCGAAGTTCTCTATCACCTCGTATCACCTCGTAACCCGCTTTGCCGGTTACAGACACTTTTCAAGGCATTTCAGAGCCTCTAAAGTCCCCAAAATTAAGTTTAAATATTTTATTGCACCCCTCCAAGACGAAAACTTTAATATCCTCAAAACTAGCTGTGACCTTGTGACGCAACTTTACCAGAATGCTTATCTAGCCAACTAGAAGCTTCAGGGAGAGTTTAGCACCATTTTGTGCTCAAATGAAAACTTACTATAAATAGTAACCTCACATAAATGCAAGGTTGAGTCACCATTTTTTCCCAACATTTCTTTGATTCAATTTTAGCATCTATTCACTTGTAGATTAATATCATACAAATTGCATACCTATTGTGTCTTCATTGAAAATCTATTATGCCTTTCATCTTTTCAACTCAACAAAATACTATTTATAATAATTTTAGATATTATGAAGACTTTGACATGCAAATAAATGTTTTTAGTTGAATTTCTTTACTTTTCAACTACCTTACTGTGGCCCCTAATTAAATAGTAGAGTTTCAAAATGCAAAATTAATTTATTAATCTTTGAAAAAAAGAAATGTATTAAATGAGGTCATTTTCTTTCGTTCAACTTTAATGTCTCTTTGCTTGTCGATAAGTACCATACAAATTGCAGACCTGCTATAGTCCCTTTGAAAATCTATTAACTCTTTGGTCTTTTCAATTTAATAATATACTAGTTTAATTTAAAATATTAAGATGAATTTTAGATGCAAATAAATGTTTTTAGTTGAATACATTTACTTCTCAACTACCTTACTGGGACCTATTGAAAATCTATTAAATCTTTCCTCTTTTCAGCACAATCAACATCAATACTTCTATATAAAATTTTATAAATAAAAGAAATAAAAGTCAATCAAAATGACTCTCATAATTTTGATTTAATAATCGATTAGTTTAATTTCAAAATACATATTAATTAATTTGAAATAGTCTGATAATAGTAACCAACACTAATTAGATGTTACAATTTCAAAAACAAAAATAATTTATTCAACTTTCATGAAAAGAAATGTATGGAATGAGGTCATTTTCTTTGGTTCAAGTTTAATAACTATTCGCTTGTAGATAAGTACCATACAAATTTTAGACCTAATGTGGCCCCAAACTAATAATAGTAACCAACACTAATTAAATAGTAGAGTTTCAAAATGGAAAATGAATTTATTCATCTTTCAAGAAAAGAAATGTATGGAATGAGGTCATTTTCTTTGGTTCAACTTTGGTATTTGTTTGCTTGTAGATAAGTACCATACAAATTTTTC
>NC_081409.1:822818933-822911433 GCF_030272615.1 Cryptomeria japonica
TACTCAATCACATACCAATGCTAAGGACCAACCATCAAAGCAATTGGATATCCAAAGGAATGATAAAAATTTGGACACAAGGAAACCTCGTGTCAAATTTGGGGGCAACACATTAGAACAAACTCATGACATGCTTGTAGAGTATGGTATACATGGAAAAAACAAATATTCCATTCCTCACCATGACTCTATACCAAGTGGTCCCTATACACAACATCACTATAGACCTCCTCCATATGAACATGTGTATGATCAATATCATCCATATATGCAGCATGCTCCTCCTCAACCCAGTGCCTCAAGCATTAGGTATGGTTCCAAAAGTCGATCTCCACCTAGGAATAGTTTGGAACAGGAAATTAAGGACTTACAAAAGAACATGGAGGACATAAATACATTGAAGACAACTTACACAATGAGAGACATGTGTCCCTAACCATTTGACAAAAGCATTCCAATGCCTCCATTTCCTACACATTTCATGACACCTAAGTTCTATAAGTACAGAGGCAAAGGAGATCCTAAGCCACATATAAGATAGTTTTTCATGGCTTTCATTGAGGTAGTAGTAGAAGAGACATATTTGATGAGATTATTCCCACAAAGCTTAGGTGATCAAGCTATGGAATGGTTCTCCCAACTTCCACCTGGAATTAAGTCTTGCAGCAATCTAGCAGAGACATTTATCCAACATTTCTCATACAACATAGAGACAGACATATCAGTCACTACTTTGTGCAACACCAAGCAAAAGGATGGAGAGTCTTTTTCATCATTTTTACAAAGATGGAGGAATTTAGCCAACAGATGCTCTTGTGAAATTCCACAAAAACAAATGGTAGAGATGTTCACCCAGAATGTTAACAAAGACATTGGTTATGAGCTAATAAAAGCTTGTTTGTCCACCTTAAAGGATGTCATTGAAAAAGGCTTGGCAATAGAAAAGGTCCTAATTGAGCAAGGCATCATCAAAATATTCAAAGAAAACAAAAAGGACTTTAAAGGAAAAGACAAGCCAAGATTTTAGAATACAAACATGAACATAGTCAATGATGGTGTTGTTGATTCCAATACAATATGACCCAAAAAAAAATATTTTGAATCAAGCTCTACAAACAATCAAGTGAATACTCAAACAAATTCCAAATCATGAAGTAAATACAATCCATTGGGAGAACCACTTGAGTCATCTTTCAAGAAGCTAGTGGCAAAAAAAATAATAATAATTCTAGATTTGCCTCCATATGAGCCAAAGGTCAAACCAAATTGGTGGAATGACAATGAATACTATGAATATCACAAAAGCAAGGGTCATAAAATAGGAAATTGTCATCAGCTGAAGAACATCATACAATATCTTATTGATAAAGGCGACATTGAGATCGAAGGATACTCATCCAATCAAGAACATGAAATGTTTAAAGAACTATTCCCAAAACATGACAAGGGAAAAGCCAAAGCTAGGGATGACCAAACCAACTATACCAGAGCATCTTATAACTATGATTAAACTGTCAATCACATTTTGATGGACAATTATGTCTCTACCATTATCATCAAGGACAAAACGCTTGAGAATTCTACCCAAAGACCCAAGGTTGTTCTAAAAGGCATTGGATCTTCTTTTGAACCTACCTCTGAATGTAATATTACAACTCATTGAGGTAAATTCACTTTGCAAGGTGCTCCAGCTAAAAACACCACTTCCTCATCAACCAAACCTGACTATGACCTTGTAGAATAGTTAGGGAAGACACCCACACTTATCTCAATCCCTGAGCTCTTATACATATCCCCTGCACATAAGGCCATTCTAGACAAAAATTTGAGAGACACTTCCACACCCACTAATTTGAACATGGACCAGTTTCAATCTATGGTGGGATACCTTTTCGTTCCACACTCCCTTACATTCATAGAAGCTGATGATGTCTCCATGAGCCAACCACATAATGCACCTTTACACATTGAAGTCTCCCTACACAAACATCGAATAAAACGGTCTTGATAGATGGAGGAGTTTGTCTCAATATATGTACTTTGAACACAATAATACAATTGGGATATTCAGACAAAGTTGTGAATTCTACAAACAAAATTACCATCAAGGCATATGATGATGAAGAGCGTTCATCCAAAGGCACAGTCACCTTGTCTCTCAGAGTTGGGCCAATTACAAAAGATGTGGTTTGTCAAGTCCTAGACTTGGATCTCACATACAACATATTGCTAGGACATCCTTGGATTCATGAGATGAGGGTAGTCCCATCTACATACCACCAATGCATTAAATTTCCTCATAATGGAGTTAAAGTAACAGTTAATGGAAATCCTAATCCATTTATATACTGCAATAACTTAAGACCAAAAGTTGAGACAATCATTCCAAATAATAGAAAAGTTATCCCTTCATGGGTGAATACACTTTGAATCAAACCATCTACTTATGACAAGTTATGAGTTCACCAAAAGAATATGGATGACCACATCCTTCTAAACAGCTATCTATCATTACATTCAAATGGGATCCTACTATCTTCCAAAAGTGGGGTGAAATGGAAGAAGATGACTTATACAAAATGATTTACAAAGACCCTAAAGATGGTACACAAGATCACATCAGCATACCATGTGAAAAATATGGCAAAGGGTTCAAGATCCTACAAAAGTTTGGGTATGATGGTAAAAGTCCCCTCGGCTTAAGAAATGAAGGTATCATTTAACCTTTGCAACCAGTATTGACATTAAAAAAAGAGCGCTTAAAAGGGCTTTGTTTCATATCTTCCAGGGTAAATAATTGAAAGATAGAATAAGCATTACAAATCAAGGCTTCCAAAGATCAACAAGAGAACTGCTATTCCACCGACTCTAATGAATGGGAATGGGGTTCAGAAAAATCCTCCAGTGACTATGAACTCACCGAGACATTCAGAGAACCAGGTGAACCCACAGAAGAAGAGGAATTTTATAGAAAATTCAAAGTTGGTCAAGAAACAACCCCTAAGGATCCCACACAGTCTTTGCCTCTAGGTTCTAGGTTGAAATCACGAAGGATGAGGACACTCGTCCCTGAATGCACTTTTGATGATGACAATTTGGACTCGCTCACGATCGAGACAAATGAGGAGAGTGCCAACGATGACCTCGAAAACTAGCTTGACATACGTGAATATAACTGCATCTTCACCCTTAGTCCCATTGACTTTGAAAATATTGAAGGCCTTCCCCTTGTTCACCACCAACTTATTGACTAGGACCATGAAGGACCTGTACAGTTTGACACATTCCAAAATGATGAAGCCTTTATTGACTATCTAGGATTAATACGAGATGATCTACCACTTGGGGACCATAAGGAAGGATACACTATATAACTCAACAACGTGTCATATTTTGGTGAGGGTGTTGGGCCTTCCAGTCGCAAAAAAGTAAAAATAAAAACAAATCATGGGTCTTATGGTGAAAACCACATTGTGGCACTGTCTGACCCCAAAAAAGTAAAAAGGAAGGACATATCTGAGGGTGAAAACCTCTCTGAGGTACCTGATCAACATTCTCCTGGCATCATATGAAGAAAAATGATCAATGTTAGTAGAGATCATCAAAACAAACATTGGTACAGAAGAAATTCCACATTACATATTTTTGGCACAATCTCTGATAGAGATAGAAAGACCAAAGTTCATAAGTTTCTTCACAGAGCAACAAATCAATTTTGCATGGTCATATGCTCATATGCCTAGAATGGATCCGGATTTAGTAATGCATTATTTGACAGTTAAACCGGGGGCAAAACTAGTGAAACAAAAATTAAGAAAGATGCATCCACAAGTGGCATTATTAGGAAAAATGGAGCTTGAAAAATTATTGGATGTTGGATTCATACACCCAATTGATTATCCTGAATGGATCTCCAACTTAGTACTAGTCAGTAAGCCAGATCGTAGCATCAAAATATGCATAGATTTCAAAGACATCAACAAAGCTTGTCCCAAGGATGATTTTCCATTGCCAAATATCGACCTGATCGTAGATCTCACAGGAGGTCATATGATGTTCTCTTTGATGGATGGATTCTCTGGATACAATCAAATAAAAACTGTATCTGAGGATCATCACAAAACAACATTTACTTGTCCCTGGGGATCTTTCTGCTGGAATGTCATGCCCTTCGGGCTAAAGAATGCAAGTGCTACATATCAAAGAGCCATGACTACCATCTTTTATGATCTCATGCATGTAACTATAGAAGATTATGTTGATGACCTCTTGGGAAATTCAATAGAGAAAGATACACATTTGGACATACTCTTAGTCATTTTTGATCAGTTGGAAAAATACAAAGTAAGATTAAACCCCAAGAAATGTGTCTTAGGAGTAACCTCTAGGAAGCTCCTAGGATTCATTATCTCAAAAAGAGGAATTGAAGCCGATCCAAAAAAACTCAAGGCGATCATAGAGATGCCACCATCGAGAAATATCAGTCAACTTCAATCTTTACAAGACTGCAGTCCATACGAAGATTCATAGCACAACTTGCAGATAAATGCCATCCTTTTCAGCACTTGCTACACAAAAATATCAAATTCAAATGGGATGATAACTGTCAACAGGCTTTTCAAATACTCAAAGATTATCTTTTGAATCCACCAGCCTTGATGCCACCGGTTCCAGAACAACCACTATTACTCTACATATCAGCTACATCAACAGCAGTGGGGGCACTCTTAGCCCAACAACATGCTGAGGGCAAAGAAAAGGCAGTCTACTACATCAGTCGTACTTTGGTAGGCTATGAGCTAAACTACACACCAATTGAGCGTGCATGTCTTGCTATGGTCTTTGCTTCACAAAAATTATGACACTACATGCTAACTCATAAAATTAAGTTGGTTGCAAGGATCGATCCATTAAAGTACCTTCTCAATAAAGTGATGCTTACTGGTCGACTAGCCAAAAGGGTGATGCTCTTGAGTGAATTCGTCATTCAATATGTGGACAAAAAATCAATAAAAGGATAAGCTATCATAGATCAGTTAGAAGATGCTCCCATGATAGATGATGTTCCTCTAACTTTAGAATTTCTAGATGAATCCATCTTGATGGTATCACACATGAAGCCTTAGCAACTGTACTTTGACGACTCATACACACAACATGGTGCAGGTGTTGGCATCCTGTTCATCATGCCTCAAGGAGATTCCATACAAAAATCATATTGATTATCATTTCCTTGGACTAATAACATAGTAGAATATGAGGCGTTAACAACTGGATTACGGATTGCAGTTCAGTGGAAGATCCAGAAACTTCATGTTTTTGGGGACTCTTAACTTGTAATTTGTCAAGCAACTGATGACTACCAAACAAAGGATGAAAAATTAATGTCTTACAAAAAATGGTGGATGACCTGAAACAACATTTCACGAAGTTAACCTTTGAGCAGATACCAAGAGAGCAAATCGAGCCGCAGATGCCATGGCTACTATTGCTTCACTGATAGATCTACCACATAATGAAACCCGCTATGAGTTCTTGGTGGATAACCTTTTGGTTCCCTCGTATGAGATCACTCCTATTGAGATGATGTGTGTCTTTTGTCCCAATTCCCAGTTATACTATTCCATTTTCACATACCTGTGTAATAATACCCTTCCAACTGACTTATCCAACAATCAACGTCGCACTTTCATTTGCCAATCTTCCTGATACGTCATTTTAGCCAATATATTATACCGTCGAGGTCTAGATGGCACTCTTCTTAGATGTTTAGAAAGGGATGAAGCTCAGATTGCATTACGCGAAGTTCATGAAGGGATATGTGGTCCACATTCTAATGGTCCTACCTTATCCAAGAAACTCAATAGGACTAGATATTACTGGCCCAACATGGAAAAATACTCATATCAGTTTGTTAAGAAATGTAAGAAATGCCAAATTCATGGAGACCTTAGTCATGCACCAACACAAGAACTTCAACCGATTGTGACTCCTTGGCAGTTTTGTCCATGGGGACTCGATCTCATAGGCAAGATTCACCCTCCTTCCAATGGCCATAAATTCATCATCACTGCCATAGAGTATTTCACAAAAATGAATTGAAGTTGTGCCTCTTGGGTATGTGCAAGAACATGGGGGGCCAAAAAGTGGCAATGGAAAAAAAAAAGCATTTTAAACCTTTCCAAACACGCCAAAATTCACTTTGAATTTTTGTTTGGGTCAGCCAAAATTTGAATTTGGTTTGGTAATTCCAAACCAAATCGGATATCCGTTAATATTAGATATCCGATTTGTGATGTCACTATTGTGATTTCACCATTGTGATGTCATAATTTTTCAAATCAGATATCCATTTTTCTCAACATAAAAAAATTAGTTTAGTAAAATGGGCATAAAATTTGCATTTTTTATCGAAATTTTGATTTTACAGGCGTTGGAAAGGTAATTTAGAGACCTAACAAATGGATGAGGTAGTTTTATGATATTATAGAACAAAAATTAATTATAATTATTTTAAGTTAGTCCTTCCATTTTAAAACTTTAAATACTCACAAATTTTGCATACAAAGTTTCATATTTTTCCTTTCACCTCCTTTGTCTATCACTTGTCTATCTATACTTATATAATATATTTTATCTATCTCTTTCTTCTCTAGTTATGTCACTTATTTTCTCATCCCATCTAGATAAATAAATTCCCAAGTTACATGCATCTCTGCATATATCTCCATCTTTCTATTCCTATCTCTCCCTCTCCAACTCCAACATTGTCACTCCTTATTTCTATATTTCTCTCTAATAATCTCTCTTCTCTCTATTTATCTCCTTCCTCTACCTTATCCTACCTATACTTATATATTACTTGTCTCTCTCACCTCCTTTCTCTCCCTATCTTGTCCCCTCTATCTATATATCCCTATAGATCTGTCTTCATGTATATTTATATCTCATTATCTCTAAATCTCACTTATTCACTCCATCTCTCCCTCCATTTGTCTTACTCTCTCTATCAATTTCTATCCATATCTATCTCTATCTCCATCTTCACATCTCCATCTCTTTCCCTATCAATCTCTCTTTTTATATGTTCCTATCTTTATATATCTCCCTCTATACATGATTAATCTACTTCTTTGTCTCTTCCTCTATCGCCCTCTTCGAGTATCTTTCCCTTTCTCTACCTTTATCTCTTTATTTACTCAATCTTTATATATTTCTGGCTCTCTCCCCACATCCTTCTCTATAGTGCCTTTATATATCTCTATTTCTTCCTCTTTCTCTATCTCCCTCTCTATCTATCCTTATCTATAATCTCTATCTCTCTTTCTCACTCTCTTGCACTATCTATATTTCTCATTCTATCGATATTTGTCTTCCTTTATATCTCTCTATCTCTTCCTTTTTTAATCTCTCTCTTTACCCCTCTATCCATTTTTCTCCATCTCTTCATATATTTATCTTTGTCTTTACCTCTCTCTTTCTCTATATCTATTCATCTCCCTCTCCCTTTATCTTCTTTTTTTATCTATATCATCCTCTCTCCTTTTTAATATCTAGATATGTCTACCTCTTTCTATCCATCCTTGTCCTTTATTTTTTCTCCCTCTCACTTCATACTCCTTCATATCTATATCTCTATTTATGCCTTGTCCATTAGTTATTTTCACTCTCTTTAGTTCTTCATCTATCTTCACCCTTATATCTCTCCTTATTTGAAACTTAATATATATGGTCTCCTAATGGGTTATATCATGTCCTAAGGGGTCATAGAACATCATATGACCCCTTAGGACACAATATGACCCATAATGACACCATATGGTCTCCTAAGGGGTCATATGGTGTCCTAAGGGGTCATAAAATGCTATATGACCCCTTAAGACACAATAAGACCCCTAATCACACCATACAGTGTCCTAAGGGGTCCGAAGACACCAAGTGACTCGTTAGGACACCATACAACCCTTAATGACACAATGTGGCATCCTAAAGGGTCATATGGTGTCCTAAGGGGTCATGAGACACCATATGACCCCTTAGGACACCATATGACCCATAGTGTCATATAGTGTCCCAAGGGGTCATATGGTGTCCTAAGGGGTCATAGAATGTCATATGACCCATTACAACACAATACAACCCATGATGACACCTAAGGAGTCATATAGTTTCCTAAGGGGTTGTAGGATACCATATGACCCCTTAGAACACCATACGACCCCTTATGACACCATATGGTATCCTAAGGGGTCATACAACACCATATGACCCCTTATAACACAAGAAGACCCATAACAACATGATATGGTGTCCTAAGGGGTCATATGGTGTCAGGAGACACCATATGACCCCTTAGCACACAATATGACACCTAACGATACCTAAGGGATCATATGGTGTCCTAAGGGGTTATATGATGTCCTAGGAATCTTTAGGACATGATATGACCCCTTAGCACACAATACAACCCCTAACGACACCATATGGTGTCCTAAGAGGTCGTAGGACACCATATGACTCATTAGGCACAATATGACACCTAAAAATACCTAAGGGGTCATATTGTGTCCTAAGGGGTCATAGGACACCATATGACCCCTAACGACACTATATGGTGTCTTAAGGGGTCATCTTATGTCCTAAGGGGTCATAAGACACTATATGACCCCTAACAATACAAAATGACACTTAACGATACTTAAGGGATCATATGGTGTTCTAAGGGGTCATAAGACACCATATGACCCCTTAGCACACCATACGACCCCTAATGACACCATATGGTGTCCTAAGGGGTCATAGAACACCATATGACCCCTTAAGACACCATATGACGCATAATGATGCTATATGGTGTCCTAAGGGGTCACAAGACACCATATGGCCCCTTAGAGGATCATACGACTCGTAACAACATAATATGGTGTCTTAGAGGGTCATAGAACACCATATGACCCCTTAGAACACCATAACACCCATAACGACACCATGTGGTGTCTTAAGGGGTCATAAGACACAATATTACCCCTTAGGACATAATATGATCCCTAACAATGTCATATAGTGTCCTAAGGGGTCATAGCATTCCATATGACCCCTTAGGACACTATACGACCCCTTACAACACCATACCACCCTTTACGACACCATATGGTTTCCTAAGGGGTCATATGGTATCCTAAGGGGTCATATAACACCATATGACCCCTTAGAACACAACAAGACCCATAACGACATGATATGGTGTCCTAAGAGGTCATATGGTGTCTCCTTAGGATACAATATGACCCCTAACGATACCTAAGGGGTCATATGGTGTCGTAAGGGGTTATATGATGTCCTAGGAACCTTTAGAACACAATATGACCCCTTAGCACACCATACAACCCTTAACGACACCATATGGTGTCCTAAGGGGTCGTAGGACACCATATAACCCATTAGGACATAATATGACCCCTAACAACACCTAAGGGGTCATATTATGTCCTAAGGGGTCATAGGACACCATATGACCCCTAATGACACTATATGGTGTGCTAAGGGGTCATATTTTGTCCTAAGGGGTCATAGGACACCATATGATCCCTTAGCACACCATACGAACCCTAACGACACCATATGGTGTCCTAAGGGATCATATCATGTCCTAAGGGGTCATATGGTGTCCTAAGGGGTCATAGGACACCATATGACCCCTTAGGAAACCATAGGACCCATAACAACATAATATGGTGTCCTAGAGGGTCATAGAACACCATATGACCCCTTAGAACACCATACAACCCATAATGACACCATGTGGTCTCTTAAGGAGTCATGAGACACAATATGACATGTTAGGACATAATATAACCCCTAATGATATCATATAGTGTCCTAACAGGTCATACAAAACCATATGACCCCATAGAACACCATATGACCCCTTAGAACACCATATGGCCCTTTACGACACCAGATGATGTCATAAGGGGTCATATGGTGTCCTAAGGGGTCATAGGACACCATATGACCCCTTAGGACACAATACAACCCCTTACGACATAAAATAAACCCTAACAAAACCTAAGGGGCAATATAGTTTCCTAATGGCTCATAGGAAACCATATTACCCATTAGCACACTATACGACCCCTAACGACACCATATGGTGTCCTAAGGGGTTATAGAACACCATATGACCCCTTAGGACACCATACAATGCATAACAACACCAAGTGGTGTCTTAAGAGGTCATATGGTGTCCTAAGGAGTCATAGGACACCATTTGACCCCTTAGGACACAAAACAAACCATAACGACACCTAAGGGGTCATATAGTTTCCTAAGGGGTCATAGGACACCATATGACTTCTTAGCACACCATACAACCCCTAATGACACCATATGGTATCCTAATGGGTCATATGGTGTCCTAAGGGGTCATAGAACACCATATGACCCCTTAGGACACCATACGACACATAACAACACCAAATGGTGTCCTAAGGGGTCATAGGACACCATATGACCCCTTAGGAGACCATATGACCCATAGCAACACCATATGGTGTCCTAAGGGGTCATAGAACACCATATGACCCCTTAGGACACCATATGACCCATAACGATACCATATGGTGTCCTAAGGGATCATAAGACACCATATGACCCCTTAGAACACAATATGACCCCTTACGATATCATATAGTGTCCTAAGGGGTCATAGGACACCATATGACCCCTTATGACACAATATGACCCCTAAAAAAATTATATAGCATTCTAAGGGGTCATATGGTATCCTAAGGGGTTATAGAACATTATATGACCCCTTAGGACACCATAAACCCATAATGACACCATATGATGTCCTAAGGGATCATATGGTGTCCTAAACGGTCACGAGACACCATATGACCTCTTAGGACATAGTATGACCCCTAACAAAACCTAATGGATCATATGGTGTCTAAGAGGTCATATGATGTCTTGTGACCCCTTAGGACACAGTATGACCCTTTAGCACACCATACAACCCCCAGTGACACCATATGGTGTCGTAAGGGGTCATAGGACACCATATGACCCATTCGGACACAATATGACCCCTAACAATACCTAAGGGGTCATATGGTGTCCTAAGGGGTCATAGGATATCATATAACCCCTTAACACACCAGACGACCCCTAATGACACCATATGGTGTCCTAAAGGCTCATATAACACCATAGGACCCCTTAGGACAACATAAGACTTATAACAACATCATATGGTGTCCTAAGGTGTCATATGGTGTCCTAAAGGTTCATGAGACACCATATGACCTTTTAGGACACAATATGACCCCTAATGACACCTGAGGGGTCATATGGTGTCCTAATGAGTCATATGATGTCCTATGACCCTTTAAGATAACATATGAACCCTTAGCACACCATATAACCCCTAACAGTGCCATATGGTATCCTAAGGGATTATAAGATGCCATATGGTATCCTAAGGTGTTATAAGATACCATATAATCCGTTAGGACACAATATGACCCCTAACAACACCTAAGGGGTCATAGGACACCATATAAACCCTTAGCACACAAAATAACCCCTAATGATACCTAATGGGTCATATGGTGTCCTAAGTGGTCACATGACATCCTATGACCCCTTAAGATACAATATGACCCCTTAGCACACCATATAACCCCTAATGACACCATATGGTGTCCTAAGGGGTCATAGGACACCATATGACCCGTTAGGACATAATATGATCCCAAACGGCACCTAAAGGATCGTATGTTGTCCTAAGGGGTCATATGGTGTCCTAAGGGGTCATAGGACACCATATAACCCCTTATGACACTATACAATTCATGATGACACCATATGGTGTCCTAAGGGGTTAGATGACACCATACATGACCCCTTAGGACACAATATGACCCATAATGAGACCTTAGGGGTCATATGGTGTTCTTAGTGGTCATATGATATCTTATGACCCCTTAGCACACTATACAAACTCTAACGACACCATATGGTGTCCTAAGGGGTTATAGGATACCATATGACCCCTTAGGACACCATATGACCCATAACAACACCATATAATGTTTTAAGGAGTCATATGGTGTCCTAAGAGGTCATAAGACACCATACTTAGGACACCATATGACCCTTTAAGACACAATATGAACCCTTAGCACACCATATGACCCCTAAAAACATCATATGGTGTCATAAGGGTTCATAGGACACCATATGACTCATTAAGACACAATATGACCCCTAACAATAGCTAAGGGGTCATATGGTAAAGTTAGAGGTAAGGATAGTAATGACAGAGAGATGACATTTGGGGAAGAGAGAATTAGAGAGATTTGGGGGTAATTAGGTGTTGGGAGGAGAGGGGGGATGGGAAAGTATCAACAAAGGGAGAGAGGGAGAGATGAGGAGCGATGTCTAGAGAGAAGGTCTCTTTGTTAATACTTCCCTCTTCCCCTCTACTCCTGCTAATTATCCTCTCTCTATCACTCTCTTCACCTCTCTCCACATCTCCCCCTCTCTCCTTTTGTTGATACTTACTCTTATCCCTCTCTTCTTATCCGATAATTACACCCAACTCTCTCTCACATTATTTCTTTCCCTTAATTACCCTCGATCACCTCTCTCCTCCTATGGGTTTATAGATAGTTACCTCTCCCCCTCTCCTCACCCCCTAATTACTCTCTATGTCTCTCTTCATCTCTATCCCCATCTCTCTTGTCTCTTTGTTGATAGTTTCCCCTCTCCCCCTCTCCTCCTACCCCTAATAATCTCAAACTCTCCCTCTCATTCTCTCTTCACCCCAATCACCCCTTCCCTCTCTCTCTTCACCTTCCACCTGATTACCTATAGCTCTCTCTCTCACACTCTCTTCCCCCCAATTAATCTCTCCTTCTCACCTCTCTCCCCCTCTCCATTTTTTGATACTTCCCTATGCCTCTCCTTGTCCCCTCTAAATTTTGCTGCTAGAGATGAGAAGGAAATGCAGAGAGACTAGTCTAGATCTTAGGGAAGAGAGAGTAACATAGAGGAGGAAATTATGAAGAGGCAGAAATATAGGCACCTTGTAGAGCTTGAGAGATTGAATGAGGTATTCATTGACAGTTAGAGATATAGGTCTAGAGAGAGATGTATAAATATGGACAAAAGAGAGGGAGGAAAAAACAAATAGGTGGAGTGAAAGGTTTAGGAGACAGAGGTGGAGAAAGGAACAAACATAGATAACATAGTTTATCAAAATTTATCGAACTCAATAAAATTCATAAATTTAATATTATTAATTAATTACTTATTTAGTTAATTTTGAGATGATTGTTACAAAAATCGATGCAATAGGTAAATCATATGAAAAAGTCATGATTTTTTTATGTTTTAAAAATGAAAGATGAATTTAAATGAATTATAATTATTTTTTAAAACAAATAATTAAAAATCTACTTATTCCATATCATAGAGCTCTTAATTACCTTTCCAACTCCTATAAAAAATCAAATTTTTGATATAAAACACAAAAATTATACCCAATTTACTAAAATATTTTTTTTTATTTTTTCAAAAACGGATATCCAATTTTAACAGATATCTGATTTTAATACATAAATTTTCCCCTCCATCTTTTGGTTCTGGTTTTTTTTGGGATTTGACTTGGAAGTGACAAGCCTAGAAAGTCAACTGAAAAAACGCGTTGTTCAGTATTCCTTGATTTTCTAAACTTTACACTGGTGGCTAACGACTTTTTTTATAGTGAAAATTGATAAAACGAAAGGGGTTTTTAAGGATGTTCTCATCTTTCCAAAAATGTAAGGATTGTCTTATTTTGACTTTAATAAATTATTATTATTTATTTTCTAATTGAATTCTGACAAAAGCCTTGATTGATAGACTCGTTGAAAAATACTCATAACTTTCAAACCGCATAATATTTTTT
Source organism: Cryptomeria japonica (assembly GCF_030272615.1). Taxonomy (NCBI): domain Eukaryota; kingdom Viridiplantae; phylum Streptophyta; class Pinopsida; order Cupressales; family Cupressaceae; genus Cryptomeria; species Cryptomeria japonica. The sequence continues at coordinate 822,832,891 of NC_081409.1, forward strand.
GAATCTGAAAGATGTGTCACATCCTATGCTTTGTCTACTATAGGGAAAAACTAAAAAAACTAAAATTTCATAAGGTTTTAACCAAGTTAAGGTGGTCAAACATAGGAGTTTCTGAATTTCTAAAAAGTTGTAGTAAAAAATTCATAAATAATTATTTACTTTATAAAAAATTATAAAAAAATATGTGTCACATCTGGACATGAGTGTAATACTTATATTATAAATATTGTAAAAAAATATTATGATTTGATTGTGATTAGGGTGGTCAGACATACACCTACTTCTTATCTTTTTCCTAAAATTTTTGTACCACTACATTGAAATTTGAAATTTTCATCAAATAGGATTTTTGTTTTTTCAAAAAACAAGTAGTAGCTTAGAAACAACATTCAATTTTCTATAGATTCTCTTCTTACATATTTTAAAAATAATGTTCATAACTTATTCAATTTTTCATGTCAAGTTGCATAACTCTGATTTTTTGAAATTTCATTGCCACTTAAGGGCCTATTTTGGCACACCATGATCCTCCACATATCCTCTTACACAAGTCACTCAAAAACAAATTGCTACATTCATTCTCAACTACATCATTTGTTGGTACGGTATTCCTATTTCCGTCATCACCGATAACGGACGTTCCTTCAAAAGCTAAGATGTTCATGAGCTTTGTGATCACTTCCATATTACCCATCGTTTCTCCACTTCCTATTACCCCCAAGGTAATGGTCAAGCTGAGACATCTAATAAAACCATTCTTAAAATCCTAAAAAAGATAGTTGATGATGCTGGCCACAATTGGCATATCCAACTTCATCCCGCACTTTGGGCTTATCGCACAAGTGTTCGTACACCTACAGGAGCCACACCTTATTCACTTGTCTATGACACTAAAGCTATCTTTCCTATTGAAGTTGAGTTACCATCTTTATGAGTCTCTTTTCAAAACATTATCAGTGATGAAGACTACAGGGTCTCTCACTTGCAAGAACTAGAACTATTGGATGAATGAAGACAAACTGCTTTTAATCATCTCAAGGCTTATCAACAACGAATGAGTCGTAGTTAAAATCATAAAGTGAAGCCTTGTACATTTGAGGTGGGTGACTTAGTTCTTAAGGAAAATCCTAAAAATCAGCAAGACAGAGAGAAGAAGGGCAAGTTTGAACCAAATTGGCTTCGTCCTTACATTATTACAGTAGCCTATGGATCTGGTGCATATCAACTCTCAAGTCTAGATGGAGAACCTTTGGAGGATCCTATCAATAGCATGCACGTTCCCAGGTTTTACACATAGCTCTTTAGAGTATCCTAATTCAAAAAAATACAAAAAAAAAAAAATACAAAAAAAAAAAAATACAAAAAAAAAAAAATACAAAAAAAAAAAAAAAATACAAAAAAATCATAAACATAAAAAAATAATTACTTGGTGAAAACCTGGAAAACAGGTGCCTTGTGATAAAAAAATTGAAAAAATCAAAAAAGAAGGAAAATATTTTGTCCAATGGTGAAAACCACTTCGGTGGTGCCTTGGGCAAGTACCATAGTGAAAACTGGGTCACTGGCGCCATGCATAGAGACATTGCTCCTCCCTCCTTTAGGATTCAATCTCATCCTTTCACTTTTGTACGCACTCACAGCCTATTCATCCACAATAAACTTATCCATTCCCATCATTTCTTGTCATTGATCTATCTAAGATTGGTTAGCCATTCATAATAATCCTTTCTTTTCACCTATTTTCATCCATAATAAATTAGCTCCTATATGTGGCTAAGGCAAATCCTACGTCTAGTAATGGGTGTGGAACTAAGTGCATCACATGTTTTAAGGAGTGCGATTTCTTCTAATTTTTTTTAGTCTATCCGCGCACAATCCACAATAAAGAAACATTTGCATTGCCGGTCCATAATAAAGTATCAATTTCATGGATCTAGTCAGTTTCAGATGAGATACAATAGTAATGGGCTTCAACAAATCAAATCTTTCAACAGACTCGAAAAACATTATGGTTCAGTGCTATCTATCCTTTTGTGAAAGTAAACATTGTGACTACAATCAAATAGACTTATACAAGTGACAAGAGACACTAAACTTGAGGACTTCAGTGGATGTTGGTGTCAAGTCTTGGTTTTTTATTTTATTTTATCTTTCTGGTGACATGTCTTTTAGCTTTTCTAGGATGTCTCTGACTAGAGATTTTATCTCCAAGATGTCTTTGACTAGAAAGGTGAGGATGGGGTATCGTCACCTATTTTTCTTTGTTGTCTGTGGATTGTCTCTTAGTAATTCTATGACTTGCCCAAGGATATGAGGATGTTGTGAGTCTAGTGTGAACTAGGGCATTCCTTATTTGCAACTGTTTGATCTCCATACAAACGGGTACAATGACTTTCTGGGTCAAACATATACCTTGATTGTCATAACCTATTAGCCATAATAAAGCTCAATGATGATAATAGCACAAGAAGCTCTTTCACTTCCATATCTTCTATCTTTCATCCCCCTTTTTTGATTGACCTCTATTGTCCTCCTTGAGTCCGTGTAGCTCGCTATCACAAGACTGAGTATAATGACATACCAAAAGCATTTGCATTTCATGTAGTTTGTACTTGCATCACCACATATATTAGCATTTCATACATACATATAGATATCACAATTGCATTGCATCTTGTACACAACACATGTTAGCACATTTTACATTTTTATCATGAAAATAATCATTTCCATTATCATATTCATCTGCATTTCACACATTCATATTTGTAGTGGCATAACATATAAAAACATAAAAGAACAAAAATATTGCATTTCATCATGCACATATTTGCATACATACATAAGCATCACATAGGTACACATGCATATAGTTGCCGCAAGGATGAATCATCTCATATATATAATTGTAAGTGTCATGATACAATGATGTAAAAATCATATGGCTACAATCACTCGAAGATGTCATCATACAAAATGGTACAAAACTAATACACAGGGAGCCCTCTAAGGCTATGATGAACTCCATCCCTCAGAGCTGACTGGCCTTAATGGAGTCTGAGCCTTGGAAGGACTCACCCCAGGATCATCTCTCCTGCCCCCTCTATCTAGTGGTGGTGGAGGATCCATTACCCCACCACTAGACGCCTATCTCCTGTCTCTCCCTGTAGTGGTTGTCATAGTCCATGATGGTCTCTGGAAGCTCCCAGCCCACTGATCTGGTGGCACCACTCCAAAGTACAAGTCTCTTCAGTAGGCTATGTCCTCCCCTGCCTGCAGAACATAGACATATTCAACCCCTGTGTCATTTGGTGCCTACCTCCCTACCGTCGATTTTGTCTCAACCTCTGTATAGCACTGAATAGCCTGATCCCTCTCTCGCTCAGTGTCCCTTAGCTATCTCTCGAGCCTAGCTATATCCATCTCCAAATCTTGGATCTCATCTGCCTGTCCCTGGTAAATCTCCCTCAAGAATAGTACCTCATCCTCCTCCTCTCTCCCCTCACCCTATCCCTATGGCTACTCCTGTGGCTACTCCTGTCCCTATCCTCATCCCTGTACCTATCTGGGAAACAATGTTGCTAGCACCTATAATGACAATCCACCTCTACCCCTCACTACGTGAGCCTATCTCTCCTCTTTGCCCTCTCTCCTCTGAGCCACTCTCCTCTCTACAACTGATCACTCCTTCCAGCACTGTTGGTAGTGCCAATCCTATCTATGTCATGGTATCCCAAGACACATGTATAGCCCTCATCTCTAATCCTAGATCCTGAAACACTCCTCTCAGCACATACCTGTCTCCCTCTTGATCATAAGGAACCAAATCCCTAATGATCGGTATCCTCAGTATCTTGTATACATCCTCCAAGGTGACTGTCATCTCACCCATCGACAAATGAAACGTGCAAGTCTCTAAGTGCCATCTCTTAACTAATGCAGTCAGCAATCCCATGTTTGCCCGAAACTCAGGCACATACAAAATGTATTGCAAGCCCATAGCCTGAACTGCTACTCTATCCTCGAGTGTCAGCTCTGGTCATAAACTCTGAGTCGAAGGGAATCTCTCCTATGACTCTAGCATCAGTAGGTCCTCCTGCAGCCAAGCAAATCAACTGTGTCAATCCTAGTGGTACTCCCTGTTCATCAGAAAGTAATGCTTTCTATACTAGTAGCATTCCCTGGTCATCACAAAGTGTTGCTTCTTATCCTAGTAGTACTCCATGTTTATCACAAATTACTTCTCTTTTATCCTAGTAGCATTCCCTATTCATCACAAAGTGTTGCTCTTTTTGGTACTCCCTATTCATCACAAAGTACTGCTTTTTTATCCTAGTTGCATTCCATGTTCATCATAAAGTGCTACTATGATCCTATCTTTTAGGGCACCTACTTGAGTGTATCCTCTTGAGTAGCTTATCCAATTGACAACGTATGTTCTATCACATAATTGTCAATTTCAGCCTAATCCAATTGGAAACGTATGTTCTATCACAGAATTGTCAATCCTAGTCCTATTTGCTATCCTAGTCTTCCCTAGAGGACCTGCTTGAGTGTATCCTCTCAGCATCTTATCCAATTGCCAATGTATATTTATCACAGAACTGTCGATTCGACCTTGAAGACATAAATATGCATTCATGACGCAAATGCGCTTGCATACTTCACAAATGTGCCTATCCTGCATGTAATACCCTAAAAATGGTCATCTAAACCACGAGCCCCTAATCTCGACAACGTCACCAAGGTCCTAGCCAAAGGCAATTAAATCAATCTTGAGCACATTAATTAATTCTTTAATCATCAATGTCACATGGCAAATTAATCAACCAATATTAATTAAATATTTATTTAATTAATTAAATCATTCCAAGTAAATCATTTTAAACAATTATCTTCTTTATTTTAATTAAATATCTTTTGCATATTTCATTAAATAAATCAATTTGCCATTAAATCATCAAAAAGAGGAATTAATTTGAAAAATAAATAAAAATTGCCATAAATCTTCAAAAAAGGAAACAAATCAAGAAAGAGGAATTGGAAATTATGAGCACAAATCTTCAAAAAAGGAAACAAACAAAAAAAAGAAATTAATTGGGACAAAGAATTAAAAATTGAAAAAAATCTTAGAAAAGCAATTAAAACAATTAAATCTCAAAATTGAATGAAATAGAGAATAAATCAGTTTTTTCCTGATTTTATCTTAATTTTAGTTCAATTTCCTTTAAAACTAAGAAAAGCATCCAATCACATCAATTCACCTGGATTGTACTTCCTCTTGGAAAATCTTGACTGCTTATTATCATTTGATCTCAGTCGTTGGTTTTTGTTTGAATTTTCTATAAATTCAGGCTCTTATCTTTCATTCAAAGATCTTGGAGAATATATTGTTATTATGTTGTTTTTGCTCTAGGTTCATTGAGAATTTGCATTGAGATATTGCATATTAGTTATTTCATATTGTTTAAATCATTTAGCTTAAATATTCATATATTGCTTAAATCATGTTAGATTAATCTTGCATATCTAGCTTAAATCGTGCATCCATTTAGCTCAATCTTATGCTCATATAGATTACAAATCCTTCGTTTAGGTGTTGTCTAGTCATTGTATAGCTTAGAAATCTGAGAGCAATCTAAACTCGCATCTACTAGAAGGCAATGGGTCGCTTTGTAATGGTTTATTATTCATTGATTATTGATTTACTAACCATGCATCTAATGACTTAATTGAAGTTTTGTGTCTTACAACTTACAGATATAGGTCCACTTTTCACACACACATTTTTGGCGCCCACTGTGGGGCTCAAACCCATGACTACAAGATTTCTAATGTTTCTTGAACAAATTTAATGTTTGATTTTTATAACTAATAAACATGTGTTAAATTTGCAAATAAAAATCTTTCTTTTTGCTTGTTCTTCTGTGACAGTAAAAAATGATCTCTATTTGAAGGGAATAACTTTTTATAGAACCATTGGATCTAAACCAATTTTTTATATGTTGTTGGAAACTAAGTTTCCTACCTTTTCACTAAGAGAGTTGTCTAAGGATTTTTTGTTTGAAAGGGATGAATGACAGAGTGGAGTACTATCATTTTACTTATTCTTCTATGACGGTCAAAAATAGTCTCCGTTCAGAGGGCATAACTTTTTATTGAACCATTGGATCTAAATAAAAATTTTATATGTTGTGGAAAACCAATTTTTCCACATTTAAACTAAACAGATTTTCCTAATTATGTCTGGTTGGAAAATTATAAGCGACTGAGTATAGTGTAGTACTATCAAAATTGTCATAACTAGGATAGTCATAAAAAATGGAAATTCTTGTTAGATTAGTTTAATTTATAGTTTGCATGCTATGATTTTCTTTTGACAACTTTTTTTATGTTATTTTGGCAACTAATCTTGGGATTTTAATGTTTGTAGGTCCGCTTGATAAAGAATTCAATCAGTAAACATACACTTGCCAGAGATTATAAACTCAAACTACTGATATCTTTGTTTTCAGGTTGCCTCTAGAGATAAAAACAAACATTGTCTTCTTAATAATTTTAGGAGCACTTCAATTTATATAAGGGAAAGAAATTTGTTTTACATTTTTTTGGGATAAATCTAGAGTAAGAGATTATACTTTTGTCCATTTGGACAAACAGAAATCCAGACCTTGAGGTTTTTTCTATTAGAGTTTGAGATCTATTGATACCTTTAGAGGGCTTGCCTCTTGAGAAGCCCCTAAGGCTCGGTGAGAGGGAATGACCCAAGTGAGTCTGGCCAAAGCTAGGAGTCCAACTCACTATAATAAAACGCTTCTGTGGTGAAAGTCTTAGGAAATGGAATAATTGGTGGTACTGCTTCATTTATGAGGAGTGTCTCATGTTGAGCATCTTATAGGGCATCACAGTCTAAATCATGCTTGCATAACTACATGGTTTCAACATCCTATTGGGTTTGTATCTAAATCATGCTTGCATGACAGTCAGATGGTCCTTCTAAAGGGAACCCTTACTAAAAACTATAAGATAGAGGCTACCTGATTCACCTTTGAAAGGGGGATAATCTTTGTGCAAGAGAGATAGTAACTCTCCCAAGACACTTGCCATATCGTGCCCCCATTAGCATTTGGAGTCGGTTAATACGGTATTGAGAATCCATTGTGTGAGACTCAACAGCCATATTCTGATTTGCTATTAGGTGTGTACCTAAGTCAGCAAACAAAGCTTTTCTTCTCTAAAGCCAACTTTTGTAGGGTTAGCATGTTGTGATTGAATTATTATATATCTTGCATGTTTTTTGTGTTTTCATTCCTAAAATTGAAACTGAAATACTAAAACTAGAGAAAACAAATCAACAAACCAATGATAAATTATCCGTGTCCAAAACTGGTCTCTGTCAAATATCAAAAACTTAGTCCTTATCAAAAATAGGTCTTTGTCAGTCATTGAAACTCTGTCTGTCAGAATCTCGTCTTTGTCCAATCCTCTATCATACAAATTCCTGATTTTATCAGTCCTAAATAGTTAAACCTGCCTAAACCAGTCTATAGCGAGCATAAAATTGGTTATCATCCTCCTAAGCATAAACAGTCTTGATAGTGTACCCCTGTCATTGCGTTGCACGATTTTGTCGATTGTCTCTCAGCTAGTTCAAACAACATCTGATTAGACCTAAGTTAACTTAGATAACGACTTACACAGGACAGATTGCTCCTGAAACCAAACCAGATCTTAGTTACTTCTCTCAAATCACTATGTTAAACGAACAACTAGCTCCAATTTGACCTTGACTTCTGCAACACATCTAGCTCTCAGTCCCGTCAGTTGTAAATGCCTGTTCAGAACTAGAAGCTCTTGTAAAAATTTTGACAAAAGTAAGAAGCCCATGGCTACCTTGGCCCAACAAATTCAAGATCTCAAGAAAGAAATATATGACATTCAAGCCCAACAAAAATATTCAGTGACCCCTCTTGAGATAAAAATTCATGATATTAAGAACACTAGACTTCAAGAAATGCTAAAACATTACATAAGATGGAATAAGAAGTAATTGACAATCAAAAGCCAAATCTCAATCAAGCTCACAAGACACCTTCACCAATAGTCTAAATCATGCTTGCATGACTACGTGGTTTCAACATCCTGCTAGGTTTGTATCTAAATCACGCTTGCGTTACAGTCAGACGGTCCTTCCGAACAGAACCCTTACTAAAAACTATAAGATAGAGGCTACCTGATTCACCTCTGAAAGGGGGATAATCTTTGAGCAAGAGAGATAGTAACTCTCCCAAGACACTTGCCATATTGTGCCCCCATTAGCATTTGGAGTCAGTTAATACAGTACTGAGAATCCATTGCGTGAGACTCAGTGGCCATATTCTAATTAGCTATTGGGTGTGTACCTAAGTCAGCAAGCAAAGCTTTTCTTCTCTAAAGCCAACTTTTGTAGGGTTAGCATGTTGTGATTGAATTATTATATATCTTGCATGTTTTTTGTGTTTTCATTCCTAAAACTAAAACTAAAATACTAAAACTGGAGAAAATAAATCAACAAACCAGTGATAAACTGTCCGTGTCCAAAACCGGTCTCTGTCAAATATCAAAAACTTAGTCCTTATCAAAAATAGGTCTTTGTCAATCATTGAAACTATGTCTGTCAGAATCTCATCTCTGTCAAATCCTCTATCATACAAATTCCTGATTTTATCAGTCCTGAACAGTCAAACCTGCCTAAACCAGTCTACAGCAAGCATAAAACTGGTTATCATCCTCCTGAGCATAAACAATCTTGATAGTGTACCCCTTCCATTGCATTGCACGATTTTGTCGATCATCTCTCAGCTAGTTCAAACAACATCTAATTAGACTTAAGTTAATGTAGATAACAACTTACACAGGACAGATCACTCCTGAAACCAAACCAGATCTTAGTTACTTCTCTCAAATCACTATGTTAAATGAACAACTAGCTCCAATTTGATCTTGACTTCTGCAACACATCTAGCTCTCAGTCCCGTTGGTTGTAAATGCTTATTCAAAACTAGAAGCTCTTGTAAAAATTCTAACAAAAGTAAGAAACCCATGGCTACCTTGGCCCAACAAATTCAAGATCTCGAGAAAGAAATATATGACATTCAAGCCCAACAAAAATATTCAGTGACCCCTCTTGAGATGAAAATTCATGATATTAAGAACACTAGACTTCAAGAAATGCTAAAACCATTACATAAGATGGAACAAGAAGTAATTGACAATCAAAAGCCAAATCTCAAACAAGCTCACAAGACACCTTCACCAAGCTCACAAGACATTTGCCAATTCAAACCAGAAGTTCTCGTAGCAAAATAGACATAGGAAAAGGTGTTGGCAAATGCACACTCCAATGAGAAATTGTAGGTGATTAAAGGTTTTGTCATTGATGACAACCTTGCAATCATATAACACCAACAAGAAAAAAATATACCGGCACCGGCACCGACAAACTGACTCTACACCGGCATACACAACACTGACAGTGAAAGGAAGGATACAAACACCTTGGCCGACTTCAATTTTGTTTAAAATGTATTTTGTAATTAATTGTAAAATCATTGTAAGCCAACATGGCGAGTTGTAATATGACTCATATATGTATGAGATCATTGTAGATCATTTTGTAATAAGGAAATAGGAGAAATTATGTAGACCTAATATGTGAATTATTGGTTAATGGTTTATGTATGTAGCAGAGCTTAAACCAGTACTAAACCTGGCATAGCAGATGCTAATTTGAAGCAGCATAAGACATTGGATTTTTATAATCCTTTTGTAAGTTAGTGTGACTTCTTTTGTAATTGAACAGTGAGCTCTAGGCACTTGGCCTTCCTGTATGTGCAGGCCACTATTGTAAAAGTAATATTCTCTTATTGGCCAGTAAGAGAATATTGTGGGCCATAAATCCCACCGAGGTTTTTCCCACACCGGGTTTCCTCATTAAAATATTGTGTTATGGTGTGCTTCTCATGTTGTTGTTATTATTCTTAGTTACTGCATTATTTCTGGTTTACTAGTACATAGTTTTGATATGCTTTTGATGTTTTAAAGCAAGTAAATTTATATACCGGTTAGATACTGATTCACCCCCCCTCTCAGTATCTTTAGGAATCCTAACAATTGGTATCAGAGTCCAGTCCTCTATTTTCAAAAGCCTAATAGCTTGAGGAAGATCTTGTCGCTGGTAGAGATGGAAAACATGAGAAAGCAATTGGAAACAACTCTTATAGACTATGATGTAGAAAAGGTGAAGAATGTTAAACTTGAAGATGATCTGAAGGCTGCTCAGGATATTATTCAAGCACTTCAAGAAAATTTTACTATTGCAAGGAACAAGAGAAGAGAACTTTGTGAAAAGATGCAGAATGAGGAAAATGAAAAGGAAACTCTTAATGATTTGGTAAACAAGCTAAGACAAGAAATCAGTACAACAAAGAGTGAGATGCAAGACATGACTATGAGATTATATAAAGAAATTGAAGATAGAAAGAAGAATGAAGAAGACTTGGTTAGAAGACTAAATGATGCTGGAAATGAAAACACAAGACTCAGTCATGAAAATGATATGTTGAAGACAGATCTAATGCACACACAAAATGACAGAATTGAACTCATAAGATAGAAAGGAATCTTGGATAATAAACTAACTGCTACAAATCAACACAAGGAGAAATTTAAGAAAAGTTCAGAAGAACTTGGTGACATGCTGAAGAATCAGAAACCTAATGGTGATACAAATGGCCTTGGCTTTGAAATTGGTGAAAGCTTTAGTACTACAAACCATCATGATCACAACAAAACGGTAAGGCAGCCTACTACTCATAAATTTAATGGAAAATGCTTTAACTGTAACAAGTATGTTCATAGAGCAAATCAATGTAGATCTAGAAATTATCAGAACACTAATACACCCACCGGTCAATGTCCCAAATGCAACAAAGTTGGTCATAATTTAGAAAATTGCAGAATGAATGTAAGATGTTATATTTGTGGAAGATTTGGACACTTATCTAATCAATGCAGAACACATACTGACATAGGATATGGGAAAGCTATTCAAAAGAAAAATGTGACTTGTTATGCCTGTAACAAGATTGGACATATTGCTAAATTTTGTAGAAGTAAGACATCACCAACAGATAACAAAGGTCCTAGTTTGAAAGGTAAAGAAAAAGTTGAAGAGGTAAAGCAAGAATTCTCAAAACAATGGATCAGAAAGTCAGATCAGAATGTTGATGGGAATACTCCTCCACCAGTAGAACAAAGTAACACTCCATCGGTAGGAGAATCTTCATCTAACTAAAGAAAAATCTTTTGGGGGTTTAGCAACAAAATGAAAAACATGCTATTATTCCCTCGGTTGATTGTAAGAAGTTGAAGTTACTTCTATACCGGCGGATGAGTTAAGTTGTGACTTAACCGACAAGCATTAAATGTGGTAGTTGGAGAAAATAACATTATAAAGAAAATGTTTTGGCTCCTTTTTCATTCATCGAGCATTCAAATCTTCGAGAGCGTGAAAATTCCCGAGTGAAGGCATTCTAAGCGAAGAAGTGAAGCAATCTATCAAAGCATTCATCCTTAAGGTAGATTAAGGTATTTATAGCTATGGCATCTTCATCCACTCCTGATTTTATTGCAAACCCTACTATTGTTAAAGTTGTTAAGCACCCTAGACCCGTATTCCAGCTAGTTCCTAAAATTGCGAAGAAAGATTATAGCATAGGTGCATTCTCTCAAATCCCTAAAGAAGTAGTATATGTTGAAGACCCTAGGATGTATATACATTGTCATATTGACGAATAAGGTGATGATGAGATTAAGAACATGTTTAAAACCATGATTTGTGATGAATCTGGAAATGTCAAGCCTAAACATAAGGTAGTAGAAACCCTAGGTTTCACTGAAATTCTTAGTATCCTGGATTTTCCCAAGGATATCATAAGGATTGTGTTAAGCAGAGTACATGGTGAATTTTTCTGGTTGGACTCAATTCATAAAATCACAAAAGAAGTAGTAAAAGTTGTAACAGGGTTACCCTCCACTAGTAACAGACCTAGCAAAACAAAGAAGGTCTCAAATGACACAGTGATAAACCTAACCGGTGCAACATTTGATAAGAGATCTTTAAGGGTAAATGATGTAAAAGATATAAATGTCAAATTTATTAGTATGATCTTAGGTTATAAGGCTACACATGCAAATAGGTTAAACTCAATTTCTAGCTTATGTATCAAGAGTGCCTATGATATGGTCAATGATAATGCAAGGATAGATATATGTGAATGGCTTAAAGATGAGTTGATAGACAATTTGGGTAAGATCAAAAGAGATAAGAAAGGAACATTTAGATTTGGAAACTTACTTGTTTGTTTGATGTTGTACATAATCAAACAAGTGCTCAGTAGTGGTGCTAGAGATTTTGGTTTTGACATACTGGTGGGAAAACAACTGTTAGATTTACTAAACAATATGGGAGAGAACAAGGAGAAAAACCTAAATGAGTATTTTCAAGCATTGAAGGCTCGAATGAAGACTAGAGTAAGACTGTCACAAGCTATTGTGGATAAGGATCAGAAAGAAATTTGTTTTGTGATCAAGAAAGATGAAATTTGGATGGAAGCAGTTGTCCCTAGAACTATCTGGATAACTGAAATGGGCTATGAAACATATGACAACATCATAGAAACTTTTGCAAAAGCCCTCCTTGAAGGTCCAAAGGAACCAGAAGAGGAAGTTTTTGGAAATGCTGAAACAATAGAAAGTGGAATTCAATCTAGAAAAAGGGTTAAGAAGGTTGAAGCAACTGTAAGGAAAGGAACTCGATAGGCAAAGGCAATCAAGGAAGATGTTCTGAGACAAACTGGTATAAGTGAAAGTGAGTTGGAAGCACCTCAACCAGAAACTCATCTTTCACTGGTTGGAACTTCTTCTAAGAGTAATATACCGACAATATTTAAAAGGGTTGAAAGGAAAAGAAAACCCTCACCGACACCCTCTCCTACACCTAAAAGGATAAGATAGAAGCAACAGGCAGTAAGGCCTCCGATGAAGAAAATGACTCCTAAGAAGAAGAAGGTGAAATAGACTATTACTCCTCTAGACAAACTTCTTAGTGAAATAACAAAGGATGGTAAGTTGAAAAACATCAACAAAATATACAACACACTATCAGCAGATGACAAGGAAAGTAGAGAGAATAGTGTAATTTAACAAAAATTTTGATGCAAATTGTTGATGAAATTCCAAATGATCTGTATAGGCAACTTGAAGCTAGAAGATTAGCCATTGTTGAGCTAGATAAGAAAATTAAGATTGAAAAATTACTTGCAATGCATCTAGTTAACTCACCTGATGAAATAGACAAATTAACTAGTGAAGCAAACCAAATAGTATTCTCCACTGCTCACCAACATGTAGCACTAATGGAAAGTAGTGTAAAAGAAGTATATGAGGAAACAATAGATGGATGAGATATATTCTTTGTGGAAAAAGAAAAAGAGGAAGAATTACTTAGGCTAAAAACTATTAAAGTATATCAAAAGGATAGAGATAAGGGGAAATGTAAGGTAGGTGGACCGCCAAGCCTAAAAATAACTGACAATATGCCCCCACCTCTTTCAGATACTCCATCGATAGACACTACTAACAGACAACCGGCCGCAGAGAGTATGGAAACTCCCATAGAGGATACTAATCTTGAATCTGAAATTTTGTATATGGTAAATGTAGACACACAGGAAGTAAATGTTGTGGTTCATAGAGAAACCACTAAGGATAAGGAGAAAAATGTGACTACTGAGTCACCAGATGCAGAGGTTGAGATGAACATAGAAAAACCTACACATGTCGAGCAACTAGTAGGGGATACTACAGAGGAACCGGTAGAGACAACAGATAAACCATCTGAAGAACTGGCAAAACAAAGTTTTGAGGTACAAACAGAGATTACATCTGAGAAACTGGTAGTTAAAATCTCAAAAAAACCCTCTGAGATACAGATAGAAATATAAAAACTAGTACAGGTTGAAGCACAGGTTCAGACAGAGACAATACCACTAGCCCAAACTGAAAAGCATAAACCTTTGTTTGTAGAAATGCAAACATAGATAGACCTACCAGAGGTCGAATCAAGCAAGGTAATTACCACAACCGGTAGCATGACTATTGTAAAGACTATTGGACAAACATCTGGTACACCTATGACAGAATTCAGACCTACAAGTGTAACAGAGGTCCTGTTAGATTCAATAAAGAAGATCACCGAATGCAATGCACAAGCCTTTAAGGCTATTGATGATACAATTCCAATTCTTAAATTGATTGCACCAAAGTGCACAGTTGATAATAAGGATTCTTTAGGACAACTAGACACATTGTCTAAATTCATCACCAGTAACATATAGACTGTTGATCAAATAAATGAGGATACATTTAAGGAAAGAATGATAAAAGAAAAACATAAATTATTTGAGGATATTGTAAATAAGAATAAAGAGAAAATGGATACTCTATTACCAAAACTTGGAGAAATAATTCTTGACTTCAAGAAACTGTACAGGGACACTTGTAAAACAAATATTTTGACAGAGGATCTTGAGAAGGAGATTAGCAAAGCACAAGATAAGATAAACAATATTGTTGACAATCTGATAGGTGCATCAAATTCATTTTTGGAGTTAGAGAAGAAGATTGTAGAGCAAGAAGAGAAAATAAAGAAACTAGAAAATGACAAATAGGGAATAAAGGATAAAGCGAAGGACTTGAAATGTAGACTTAGTCCAAGACTAGAATACCTTATTTCTTTGAGAAAATAAATATCTGAGGCTCTGGTTCCCAAACTGAAGACACCAGAAGAGAAAATGCACATAGTCACTAATACAATGCAGAGAACTCAAGAGGCAATAACAAACAACAAAACATTCAGTAATGGCATAAATTTGATTTTGACAGATATCTTTCAGATTGTAACCCATAGGTTACAAGAATCCAAGTAGGACTCCACTGATACTAAATGACAACCTTTGTCATTGATGTCAAAGGGGGAGTAGTGGGATGAGAAAAATGGTCAGAAGGAAGGACATCATTTGCTCAGGGGGAGCATACATCTTTTGGCACACAATTTTGGTAAGACAATTTTGGTAGATTATTTTTGGATAATATTTTGGACACTTTTGATTTTTCTCATGAGTGTTACCATCAATGCCAAAGGGGGAGACTGTTGGCAAATGCACACTCCAATGAGAAATTGTAGGTGATTGATGGTTTTGTCATTGATGACAACCTTGCAATCATATGACACCGATAAAACAAATATACCAGCACCGGCACCAACAGAGTGACTCTACACCGGCATATAGAACACTAACAGTGAAAGGAAGGATATCGGCACCTTGGCTAACTTCAATTTTGTTTAAAATATATGATGCTCTGCAAAAAGGATTAGAAAATTTGTTTGATGGCAACACACACAAGAGCACAAGAAACAAACGTTAGTGTTAGCAACAAAGACTATCCTAAACAGGCATATTAAGAGAGATATTAAGCATGAAATAGAAAGCATACAAACATAGAATAGATAAACTATAGTCCTCCAATTGCTAATCAAGATGCTCATAGTTTTTCCTCCCTTGTTTCTCTCCTCTCCAAGTTCCACATGAGTGTAGCTCTCAGCTTTTAGCACTAGCCATGGATGCCATATGGAGATTCAAGATGGTTGAAAATAATAAACAAATGCTATGCAAGTGTAGATAGTGATGCTATGAAAAATCTCTATGCTAATACCAATATAACAACAATACTCTAATGCTTCCTCCTTTGCTCGAGGAGAAGGGTTCTATTTATAGAAGAAATGGGGAAATGAAGGGTTAAGATTGAGCAATCTTAACAAGGGTTAGGATTGAAAGATATTCAATCCATGTGAGACTTTCAACCCAATCTCATGTTGGCAAGTGTCACCATGAGGAGTCTTGAGAGGAGAGATAAGGAGCATTAAATGCTTGAGGGGACATGATGGTTACCCTGGGGGGTTGGGTTAGGGTTAGGTCAATGGATATTCCTTTTATCCAAGGGATAAATGAGTGTGCAAGGGTTAAATGGTTACCTTAGTCAAAGAAATAAATGATTTGAAGAGACCCATGAGTCAAAAGGATGGTTAAGCTAGAGGAAAGTCTCTAACCAAAGGTAAAAGGTGAGTTAACCATAAATGGTTATGTAAGAGCCTTTAATGGTTTGGAAGACTTTAGAGGTTAACCATTTGAAGACTTAAAGCCTTAAATGCCTTTCAAAGACTTTGAGGGCTTTGAGAAGTGACTCCAAGTTGCTTAGGAATGTGACAATATTTAGGGGATGGATTAGGCTAATCAGGAAGGGGTTAGAAGAATCTAGAAAGGGGTTAGGATTGCAAGTGGGTTTTGTAGGAGAATGCAAGTGGGAGGAATTTTGGTATTTTCAATTGAAATAAAATCATTTATTTCAATTAAATGGTGTAATTTGTATTTGGATAGATATTTAAATAAATATTAATTTATTTAAATGTGAATGTGAATTTTGGATTTAAATAAATCTTAATTTATTTACATGAGAAAAAGGAAGATAAAGCATTAAATGCTTGAAGACTTTAAGGGAAACATTTAAAGGCTTAAGAAGATTCTAGAAGGAAGTCATTAAGTTTGAAGACTTTAAGGGAAACCATTAAAGGTTTGAGAAGACTCTAGAAGGAAGCCATTAAGTTTGAAGACTTTAAGGGAAACCATTAAAGGTTTGAGAAGACTTTAGAAGGAAACCATTAAGTTTGAAGACTTTAAGGGAAACCATTAAAGGTTTCAAGTGGGTGAGGATAAATAGGATTTTAAATAAATTATTTATTTATTTAAAATAGTTGTGCAACTTGCATTTGTAGGAAAATGCAAGTGGGTGGAGGATAAAGGTGATTTAAATAAATGTTAATTTATTTAAATGTTAGAGATGGGATTTTGGGGGATTTAAATAAATATTAATTTATTTAAATGTGAGAGAAGATTTAATTAAACAAATATGATTTATTTATTTAATTAATGGTCTGAATTTGGTTAAGTGAATTAAATCAAATAAATTGAATAATTTATTTAATTAATAGGAGAGGAGGGTTAAGATGAATTAATTAAATATTAATTTAATTAATTATTGATTGATGGTTAAATAATTAAATAAATACTAAATATTCATTTAATTAAGTGGACAGATTTATGTGACTACAATATATTTTGTAATTAATTATAAAACCATTGCAAGTCGACATGGTGAGTTGTAATATGACTCATATATGTATGAAATCATTGTAGATCATTTTGTAATAAGGAGATAGGTGAAATTATGCAGACCTAATATGCGAATTATTGGTTAAGGGTTTATGTATGTAGTAGAGCTTAAACCGGTACTAAACCTGGTATAGCAGATGCTAATCTAAAGTAGTACAAGACATTGGATTTTTATAATCTTTTTGTAAGTCAATGTGACTTCTTTTGTAATTGAGTAGTGAGCTCTAGGCACTTGGCCTTCCTACATGTGCAGGCCTCTATTGTAAAAGTAATATTCTCTTATTGGCCAGTAAGCGAATATTGTGGGTCACAAATCCCACCGAGGTTTTTCCCACACCGGGTTTCCACATTAAAATACTGTGTTATGGTGTGCTTCTCATGTTGTTGTTATTATTCTTAGTTACTGCATTATTTCTGGTTTACCAGTACACAGTTTTGATATGTTTTTCATGTTTTAAGTCAAGTAAATTTATATACTGATTAGATACTGATTCACCCCCCCTCTCAGTATCTTTGGGAATCCTAACAAAAGGAACACCCTTTTCATCAAACGACAATCCATTCTTTGTAGAAAACCTCATCTCAAATAAACTATCATCATCACAAATGCCAGTTTATGATCTACCAATCTTTGGTCAGCTCCTATCTCCCACCATGTCTGGAGAAAGGCAAGAAAGACAAGCTAGTAAATGAGACACTTATGACAACCTCAGCAATTATGCCACTGATAATGAGTCCTCATCAAGTGAATCTAAAGCCTCTGAACCTCTAGAGATCGAGATACATAAATCTCAAAAGGATAAAGATGTCCGAAAAATGATGAAGGTTATCATGGCTAGAGATTAAGAAGACTATTTTCTAGAACTAGCAAAACAAGGCACTAAATTTTCTACTGGTTATAATATGGAGATGCTTGTCACTGAAGAGGAAGAGACACCATTAGGAATGGTAAACAAACGTTTACAATCATTACAAACTAAGATCACAGAACTGAAAAACAAGGATAAATCACCAAAACAATATTCTATGGACATAATATGCCCATTCCCATTTGACAAAAACCTTTACATGCATCCATTTACCTTGAAAGTAGAAATGCCTAAGTTTGACAAATATGACAGGAATACAGATCCTCAAGATCATATCAGATAATTTTGTGCTTTATGTATGGAGTTCATGCATGACCAAACGTATCTCATGCGCCTTTTCCTGAGAAGTTTAGGGGGGCAAGCTATGGAATGGTTCTAAAGTCTACCTATGGGAATAATAACTTTTGAAGATTTAATCCAACTATTTCTATAGCAATACTCCTATAAAATTCGTCACCCAGTCACTATGATAGAACTTTGCAATACCAAACAAAAAAGAAGATAGCCCTTTCTCACTTTTCTCCAACGATGGAGAAAGATGTTCTCTAGATATTCATAGACTATTCCAGATCTTGAGAAGATGGATATCTTTGTCAACAACTTAATCCCTGAATTGAAATATAGTGTCCAGATGCAAGTACATCCTCCATTCAACAAAATGGTAGATAATGCCCTCAGAATGGAAGATGTGCTTATAAAAAAGGGAGATATATCACTTTGGAAAGAAACATCACAAGGTTCTAGTTCTAAAGAAAAGCAAAAACAAAATCCACAATATTTAACTTGGCTAGAGACACACAAGCACTCAAGGCAGTTGAAACTACAGCAGAAAATCCTCTGAAGAAATTAAGAGAATGGTTTAAAGAGAAACCTTGGCTTTCAAAGCCTAAGCGTGATTTTACTCCTCTAGATGAATCATATCAATCAACTTTTAAAACTTTATTGGCAAATGATCTGATAACATTGCCAGACAATTCTAGACCATATGATCCAGAAATTAATCCCAAATGGTGGAGAGAAAATGAATACTGTGACTACCATGAGAATAATGGACATAACAAACAACTACATGAAACTCAGACATGAAATTCAAGATCTCATTCATGCTGGAAAAATCATTGTTGGAAATCATGCGACTAATGCTGATGATAAGGCCTTTAAAGATCCCCTACCAACCTATGAACAAGGAGATTCCTCAAAATCCAAGGGAGGTGCTAGAGTCAATTATACCTACACTAACAATGACAACGTGATCAACATGGTTGAATCTTCCCAATCTGAATATTGCAATGTGATCATAATCAAAGATAAACAAAATCAAGCACAAACTGCTAATACTATGACCTACACTCAAAATAAAGTTAATCTCCAAGGAGCTAGTTCCTCAAATTTTAGTCAAACAACATCAAACCTACCAACTCCTTCAAACAGACAAACAGACACATTCATGGCCAAATCAAAACAACTGGCTTCATCATATTCTCTTGGTTATAGCATGTCGAACAATTGAAAAGAACTAATGCTCAAATCTCCATTTTAGAACTACTTAAGATCTCTTCGGCTCGTAGAGAGATCCTAGACAAGGCTTTGCTCACCACTAGTGTCCCTAAAGATTTAGATGTCGATCAGTTTCAATCTATGGTGGGTCACCTGACTTGGCCTCATTACCTCACTTTCTCTGAAGAAGATGATAACTCACTAAGTCACCCACATAGCCATCCATTACACATTGAAGCTATGATCCATAAACACTGAGTTAAACGTGTTTTGATAGATGGAGGCACTAGGTTGAATATTTGTACCTACAATCTATTAACACAACTGGGATTTTCTAAAAATGTTATTGATCCAATAAAGAAAATAACAATCAAAGCTTATGATGAAGAAGAAAGAACCTCTAAATGTCTAGTACTATTACCAATCAGGGTAGGACCTATAGAAAGAGATGTCATCTTTCAAGTCCTTGACCTTCCTCTTTCATATAACATCTTACTAGGCAAGCCATGGATTCACGAAATGAAAGTAGTGCCATCTAAATATCATCAGTGCTTGAAATTTCCTTATAATGGAGTTGAAGTCAGTATTCTTGCCGATACAAGCTATACCTACAATGCATTAACATAGAGTGCTGATGTTTTTGTTCCTCATAATAGAGCAACCTCTACAGCTAAAAGTTCAGAATCTTTGCTGAAAGATTTAGAGAAGAAATTGAAAATCACAAACATTGGCATGGATGGCTACAAGATAGAACCTATACTCTCACTAATGTCTTTTCCTCCATCACCAAGACAATCAGGAAAACCATCAGAGGTTATGAAGCCACAAATTTCAACTCCAAAAGTCATTTATAATGGTCTCTTCATATAGTCCTCTACTTCCCTTGCAGATGAAATAGAAGAGGATTTTGTTCTCAAATCACTTTTTGAAGAAGATAGTGCAAATGAAGAAATACAACATTGTGAGATTTCCTCGACACAATATGGTCTAGGCTATAAGATGCTTCAACGCATGGGATATTCAGGTACCAGTCCTCTAGGTAAGCATCAAGAAGGTATTGTTGAACCTATTTAGTTACAAACTAATTCTGCAAATGATAAAGCTGGACTAGGATATGATCCAAGAAAGTCATCAAATCAAAAACATACGTCTCACCATCAACTTAAGTGGAAGAAAAAGGTACTACCTTTAACATCATAGGAAATTAATACTCAACAAACTCAGGAAGAGTGCGACAATGGACAAGAAGAATTTCCAACCCAAAGAGAGGAAACATATGGTAATCAAGTTCCAATTGTATCAGCTATAATACCATAGGAAGTAGAAGTCCCAGAGGATATGAGAGAAGAAGTATACAGAATCAGAGAATTTTTTGCACCACTGAACATTCTAGTCACATATAATAGCAGACAACAACTAGATGATTCAAAAACTGATTCAAATGAGTATGAATGGGGTCCATACCATCTCTCAGATACATCTACTATAGAAACCCCTGAAGAATCCAGTGATATTGTAGATGATGCACAAGAGCTAATATGCTTAAAGATGCAAAAGGAAATAGAAGAAATCAGACTAAAAGGACAAGAAGACTATGAGCAATAGCTGGAGGAAGAAAGGACACAAGAAATTCCTTCGCCTACTAACTCTCCCTCTAATGAGATAGGACAAATCAAGTATGGAACTACACAAGAAGAGTTAGAAGCTACAGAAGAAGGACCAATTATCAGTCCAGAGGAAGCTGAATGGAAAAGACGACAGGGATTAACATAACCATCAAGGTTATGTCCACAAGTGTGTCAAATACAAGTGATCAATGAACCAAAACATGAAGGAATTTGTAGCATCAAAGATGTAGGTATTGATACTATATATACTTTTACTAAACCACTTGAAGATGAGTCAAAAACTTCATCTTATGACTCTGATAACTCAAAAAAAATCTCTATTTATAACAACAACTATTCAACAAAAAATTATGACTACTCTATCATGAATGTTGAGATGCTATCTACTGACCCTGTTACTGTTACACCATGGTATGTAGTCTAGTCTGAAGTAGCGAACAACGCTAGGAGTAGGTCGGTTGGGATAGGTCCAATAAATACTAAAATGAATTTCAATAATCATGTTGTAACTCTTCTTGGTCTCAACACGCATATGCAAGGTAGTCTTTTGGAAATCGACTGGTCAGTCCAAAGTCATGATGATAGTATAGTCAACTCCCTTGAACCTATTCAAAATTTATCTTTGATACCTCCTAAACTGATTGACTATACTCTTTATAACGAACCTTTGAATATACCCACCTTTGCCAATGACTACACACTAGCATGCTATCTTAATACAGTGGAACCAATGAACACTTCCACCAGTGAGAAAAGTGAGAACATGGCTGAAACAGACATCAGGTATCTCAGTCACAAAAATTGAAAAAAGAAAAATAAGAAATCTGATGGCAAAAACCACATTGTGGCAGAGTCAGAATCAAAAATAGTAAAAATAAAGGACGTACCTAAGGGTGAAAACCTCTCTAAGGCGCCTGAAGGTGAGATACTTGATATACTACCAAGTCATTTCCAGGAGAGGTCTTCTATATTGATCGAGCCTACTCAGCCAGTAAACATTGGGAGTCAAGAGACACCACACATCATTCATATAGCTCAATCATTATCAACAGAAGAATTGAAAGATTTCACTCACCTCTTTTCAAAAAAAAAGATCAACTTTGCATGGACATACTTTGATATCCTGGGACTAGATCCTGATCTCATCATGCATCATCTCTCTATTAAACCAGGAGTTAAACAAGTCAAGTAAAAACTTCGTAAGATGCATCCTCATGTGGCACTACTAGTCAAGGCTGAGCTAGAAAAATTGCTAAAAGCTAGATTTATCAGAGCTATAGACTATGTAGAATGGATATCAAACATAGTACCTATATCAAAGGTAGAAAAATCTATTAGAGTTTGCACAGATTTTAGAGATCTCAACAAAGCTTGTCCAAAGGATGACTTTCCATTACCAAAAATTGATATGATAGTTGATATGACTGCTAGGTATGAGATGTGCTCACTAATGGATGAATTCTCTGGCTATAATTGGATCAAAATAGCTCTTGGCAATCAAGAAAAGAAAACGTTTACATGTGCATGGGGAACCTTTTACTAGAATGTCATGCCATTTGGGCTAAAGAATGCAAGAGTAACTTAACAAAGAGAGGTAACTACTATCTTTCATGATATGATGCATAAGAATATGGAAGATTATGTTGATGACACTTTAGTGAAAACTATGAAGAGATCCATGCATATTCAAAAGCTAGGCCCTATACTAGACAAAATGGAAAAATTCAAACTCCGGCTAAATCCAAAAAAGTGTGCATTTGGAGTGACATCTTGTAAATTGCTTGGTTACATAATTTCAAAGAAAGGAATTGAGGTTGACCCTGAAAAGGTTCAAGCTATAATGGAAATGCCTTCACCCAAGAATATCAGTCAAATGAGAAGTTTACAAGGACGTCTTCAATTAATAAGGCATTCTATATCTCAACTAGTAGACAAAGCTCAACCCTTCACAAAGGTATTAAGGAAAGGAGTTCAATACAACTGGGATGAAGATTGTGAACAACATCTAAAATAAATCAAAGATTATCTTTCTAATCCACCCATATTGATGCCACCAATTTAGGGTAAACCATTGATCTTATACATATCAGCCAATGATTCATCACTGGGGGCACTTCTGGCACAACGAGATGAGAATAAAAAGGAAAGAAACATATATTACATTAGTAGAACCTTGGTGTCTTATGAAATGAACTACACTATAATAGAAAAATCATGCTTGGCATTGGTCTTTGCATCACAAAAATTGAGACACTACATGTTGGCACACTCTATTAAGCTAGTAGCTAAGATTGATCCGCTCAAATATCTTCTCAGTAAAGCAACTCTTATAGGAAGATTGGCTAAATGGGTCATGGTTCTTAAAAAATTTGATATTGAATATGTGGAATGTAAAGCATCAAAGGACAAGTTATTGCAGACCAACTTGATGATGATCCACTTGAAGACAGTCAACCTTTGCATATAGAATTCTGGATGAATCAATCATGCACCTTACTCAACAATCATGGAAGATGTTCTTTGATGGATCTTTCACTCAACATGGTTCTGGTGCCAGAATACTTTTTATTACTCACAAAAAATATTCAATCCCAAAATCTTACAAGATTCTCTTCCCTTGCACAAACAAAATTGCAGAATATGAAGCTTGGTAAATGGGATCAAGCTGGCCATCGAGTGGAAGATTGTTGAATTACACATCTATGGAGATTCTCAACTCATCATCAACCAAAGAAATGATCTATATTAGAAAAGTGATGAGAAAATGATGCCTTATAAGAGAATGGTGGATGATCTCAAGAAATACTTTACCTTTGCATCATTTCAGCAGATCCTCAGATCAACAAATAGAGCAATGGATGCAATGGCCACCTTGGCATCTATACCACAACTACATGAATCTAATTTTTTCTTTGAATTCATGGTGGAAGAGTTACATTATCCTTCCTATGACTCTCCCAAGTCCCAAATGGTCTATTCTATTATTGGACATGACTCATCTCGCTATAGCCATATTTACTCTTACTTGCATGACCAAGTTGTCCCTACTAATCTTTCTCAAAATGAAAAAAAGAACCTAATCCGAAATGCATCATGGTACGTCATCATTGCTAATGACCTATTTAGGCGAGGTTTAGATAGTACTTTACTTAGATGTCTAGAAACTGAGGAGTCCCAACATGCCTTATCTGAGGTTCATGAAGGTATTTCTGGATCTCATTTGAACAGTTTAACTTTAGCACAAAAACTACTAAGGGCTGGCTACTACTGGCCAGACATGGAGAAAGAAGCTATAAAATTTGCTAAAACCTATGAAAAGTGTCAATTGCATGGGCACCTTATACACGCTCCAATAAGGGATCTCATACCCTTTGTTACACACTGGCCCTTTCAATAGTGGATGTTTGATCTAATTGGCCAAATATATCCTGCATCATCTAACAGACACAAGTTTATTATAACTACCACTAAGTACTTCACTAAGTGGGTAGAAGTAGTTTTGCTCATCAAAGCAACCTATAAACAAGTAGCTATGTTCATCCTTAATTATATCATCTGCAAGTATGGTATACCTTCATCCATTATAACTGATAATGGAGGACAGTTCAAGAACAAATATCTAAATGAACTCTATGAAAAATTCAAAATAAAACAACACTGGTCATCTGTGTACTAACCTCAAGGTAATGGACAAGTTGAAGCATCTAATAAGAATCTCTTGACTATCTTACATAGAGTAATCAATAAATCTAGAAAGGATTGGCATTTGCAAATCAATCCTACCTTGTGGACTTATAAAACAAGTATCAGAACACATACTAGGGCTACACCTTTTTCTTTGGTGTATGGGTCTGAAGTAGTATTACCTATTGAAGTGGAAATACCATCTCTAAGAGTTTCTTTGAAAGGTCTTGTTACTGATGAAGACTACAAAATATCTAGATTGCAATAACTCAAATTGCTAGATGAATGTCAAAAAGTGGCGTTTGATCATTTAAGAGCATATCAAAAGAGAATATCTAGAGGTTATAACAAAAATGTTCGACAACGAGAATTTCAGGTTGATGACCTTGTTCTGAGAGAAAATCCTAAGAATCAATAGTTTCGAGATAAAAAAGGGAAGTTTGAACCCAACTGGCTGGGTCCCTACATTATTACTGCAGCCTTTGGCTCTGGTGCCTATCAACTCTCAACATAAGAAGGAGAACAACTCCATGAACCGATCAACACCATCCACTTGAAGATATTCTTCACCTAAATATTTTTTGCTCTAGCAGCCTATACAGCTAAAATGTCATGAACAAATTCTAAAAATCAGAAAAGTCATGAAAAAATTCTAAAAATCATAAAAGTCCCGAAGAAATCCTAAAAATCAGAAAAGTCTTGAAGAAATCCAAAAAAAGAAAAAAAAAAAGAAAAAAAGAGAGGGAAAATTCCTTGGTGAAAACCTGGTAAACAGGCACCTTGGTAAAAAAAATGAATCTCTACCAAGCAGGTGAAAACCTAGCAAACAAGTGCCTCTTGTACTCAAGTGCTCCATCTATCAACGCAACATTGGCATTTCCCGCTTTCGCTTGTACATATGTTTCAGTCACTTTTGTGACATCTTGGCTCGTTGGTACCCTCATGGCTTGAAACTAATTAATGTCCTAGTCTTAGGTTAATCGACTGAGCAATTTACATGTCCTAAGTAGTATCCATCAAGTCATCTTTACATTTATGAAACCTGGTCATCCGCCCCAAGTCAATCACCTGTCTCTTGACTACTGAAGAGTTTTATCACTGAGTACACAAGAAAAACAACATTACTAAAAACAATTACTAAACATTTTAAGCTATGCATGAAAATTTTCTTTGTGTGCTATCTTTTATATTGGTTTTTGATTATTATCCCGCTGAGTAACTCGAGGAAGTCTATCTTGACTAAGAGGAGAAAGGATTGGGGGCATAATACTTTTCTTTGTTTTCTACTTGTAGGAATGATTCCGATGAGCTTGAAACATCTAATCAGCTGGTTGTCTGTGATAAGTGCCTTCATATCAAGGTGAAATTATCACACATACCTCGACTCATGAAATTACTAAATAGTTTAAGCTATGCATGAAAATTTTCTTTGTGTGCTATCTTTTATATTGGTTTTTGATTATTATCCCGCTGAGTAACTCGAGGAAGTCTATCTTGACTAAGAGGAGAAAGGATTGGGGGCATAATACTTTTCTTTGTTTTCTACTTGTAGGAATGATTCTGATGAGCTTGAAACATCTAATCAGCTGGTTGTCTGTGATAAGTGCCTTCACATCAAGGTGAAATTATCACACATACCTCAACTCCACTTATTTGTATGCTATAGGGAGGTTGGAGTCATTTCTTTGTCTGTTTTGAGGGAATTTCTTAAATGTGCAATCTAGATGCATGCGTAATCTGTCCAAGGATATGAACAAACAATGAGTCATTGTGGACAAGATAATTCATATTGCATATGCAAACAAAAGAACTCTATTCTGCCTGTTGTGTTTGTAAAATGCTCAGTGATGAAAATTAAGCATTCCAAATCCAGTGACTAGGTTTAGGTTGCATTCATTCTAAATTTTATGCATTGAAAAGTGATTTCGGCATAATAACAATGATCTCTTTATCTTCTAAATGAGAGTTTGAAGCATTTGTCATTTCTCAGCTAAGTGGTCACTTTTTCATCATCATTTCTCTGATCGAGTACTTGTGTATTGATATGTTAGCTACATACATGAGCATCTTATATAGATCCATACATTTCATTTTATACTTATTTGCATTCATATTATTGCATGAAGAAAAATAAACATTTGCATGACTAGTTACTCATTCTCCTCATTTATTTGCATCATCATTTATTTGCATATGAAAAGAAACAAAAAATAAACATCCATATTCCATTTGCATTCATTCATCTATACTGAAAAGATATGCACACATATAGAATAAAGCATATAGAACAACATCTCATAATCAATCAACACAAGTACGATGAAATCAAATCAAGAGCTCATAAATTGGCTGTCCTGAGTCCATTTTTGGGATCAAAATCGAAATCTGATGTCAATTCTCTTATCAAAATTTCACGATGTTGACCACTTAGCGCTTTCATCAACTTCTCATTCTCTTCTTCAATTTGCACTCAATTTCTCATTAATCAACGCTAAATCTTGATTTAATTCTCACATTAACTCTGATTTTAATCTTCAACATTAATCTTTGTGCTCAAATAACTTATAATCACTCAAAATAAATGCTTAAAATCACTATGCAACACTCGCTATCTTTTGATTTCGCTCCTGAGGGGGCATACTCATGACCTCAAAGTTGAGAATTTCTTTCAAAAACCTTCATTACAAGTCGAGCAACTAAGCTTCATCAAATCAATCACTAGGGGCATATTAGTTTTATCGCTTCAAATCAAGTTGCTATTGTCTTTGTCTAGATCAGTCTCTTAATGTTAATTAGTTTCATCACTTTTCATCAAGCTGATTATTCATTTAAACTCAATCAAGGGTTTAAGGAGTATCTTTGATCACACACTCAATCTAAGCAGGTGTTCAGTTTCATCGCATCGAATCAAGATAGACAGTTTATCTTCGCTCATTGTATCTTGATCAATCATGTTCAAGATCGGTTTTCTCTTCGCTCATTGAGTCTAGTTCAATCAAGTTCTAGATCAGTAAGATCTACTTCTTGATCAATCAAGTTCAAGTTCAGTATCTTGGCTCTTCATCAGTCATTGTTCAATCAAGTTCAAGATTGGTTTCTCTTTAATCAACTCTATTCAGTTTCATCGCTTGAAAATAAGTTGAATACCTCGCTCTTCATCTAGTTCACGATCAATCAAGTTCAAAACTGGTATCTCCTAGACATCAAATTTTCTTTGAACCAACACGCTGCTCGCACATTAATTCAAAGAGGGGTAAACGTAATACCATAAAAATGGTCATCTAAACCATGAGCCCCTAATCTCGACAACATCACCAAGTTCCTAACCAAAGGCAATTAAATCAATCTTGAGCACATTAATTAATTCATTAATCATCAATGTCACATGGCAAATTAATCAACCAATATTATTTATTTAATTAAATCATTCCAAGTAAATCATTTAAAACAATTATCTTATTTATTTTAATTAAATATCTTTTGCATATTTAATTAAATAAATCAATTTTCCATTAAATCGTCAAAAAGAGGAATTAATTTGAAAAATAAATAAAAATTATCATAAATCTTTCAAAAAAGGAAACAAATCAAGAAAGAGGAAATGGAAATTATGAGCACAAATCTTCAAAAAAGGAAACAAATAAAAAAAAGAAATTAATTGGGAAAAAGAATTAAAAATTGAGAAAAGAAATCAAATGGAGATAATCTTGAAAATCAAATTAAAAATTGAAAAAAGTCTTAGAAAAGCAACTAAAACAAATAAATCTCAAAATTGAATGAAATAGAGAATAAATTAGTTTTTTTCCCGATTTTATCTTAATTTTGGTTCAATTTCCTTTTAAACTGAGAAAAGCATCCAATCACATCAATTCACCTAGATTGTGCTTCCTCTTGGAAAATCTTGACCACTCATCATCATTTGGTCTCAACCATTGGTTTCTTTCTGAATTTTCTATAAATTCAGGGTCTCATCTCTCATTCAAAGATCCTAGAGAATATATTGTTATTATGATGTTTTTTCTCTAGGTTCATTGAGAATTTGCATTTAGATATTGCATATTAGTTATTTCATATTGCTTAAATCATTTAGCTTAAATATTCATATATTGCTTAAATCATGTTAGATTAATCTTGCATATCTAGCTTAAATACTGCATCCATTTAGCTCAATCATATGCTCCTATAGATTAAAAATACTTCGTTTAGGTGTTGTCTAGTCATTGGATAGCTTAGCAATCTGAGAGCAATCTAAACTTGCATCTACTAGAAGGCAATGGGTCGCTTTGTAATGGTTTATTATTCATTGATTATTGATTTACTAACCATGCATCTAATGACTTAATTGAAGTGTTGTATCTTACAGCTTACAGATACAGGTCCACTTTTCACACACACACTGCATATGCGTGCCTAAAATACATAGACGCGCTCGCATCTGACACAGATGCTATTGCAATCATAGACGCACCTGGCACAAACACAGACGTGCCTAGCCTACCCAGATGTGCTTGACACCAATGCAGACGTGCCTTAACATTTTTACCTCACTTGACATTTTTTCTAGACATACCTAAAGTGCATTGATTTCTCTACTTGACATGCATTTATGACAATAATTAGTGCAACAAAGTACAAGGAGGTTTTCTGGTACTCACTGGCTCTCCTGCATCTGCTGGCCTCTGAAATCGGCAAACACGATCAAATCTATGCACCAATGTCATCATTGTTGACTACTCTCTACTCTCTCTGCACTCTAATCTCTTAGGTGTGTGGATGACAATGATGATGGTTTCCCTCGTAGTCTATCTTATACACTACCCTAGCCCTAGTCTCCCGAGTCAGTCTTATTTATCTTGTGACATTGTCACTCTATCCTATCCGGTCAGTCCATTCTATCATTTCTTTCTTATCAAGAGATTGTCTGTGGTCTTTTCAAACATTTTCATCCAATCTCTCAAGGGGGCATATCATTCCCATCTTGGGGCAACTTTGTATCAGTTCATCTTATCTTCTTTGAAACAATATGACAAGTTGTGTTGTCTCAAAGAGGGGCAATATGTAGACACCTAAAATTTTCCTCTTTAATTAAATAAATATCTTTATTTATTTAATTATTTAAGCTTAATTCTTCTATTAATTGAATGAATCTTTATTTATTTAATTAATTCATTTATCCTCTTCTAGCCTTATTTCTCATTTAAGTAAATACATTTATTTATTTAAATTCTTCTTTTTCTAAATTAAATAAATATCTAATTTATTTAATTGATCCCACTTCCTCTATTAATTAAATAAATTTATATTTATTTAATTAATTCATTAGCCTTTTCTACCTATAACACATTTCATTCATCTCTTAATTCCTACACTACCTACCCTCTCATTATTTTATTATTTCTTTTACCTACCCTCTAATCCTAGCTGACCATTCATCTTTTACAACTCTTAATCTTATCCCTCCATTTCTTATAATGTCTTCTATATAAGGAGATGCTTCCTTCATTATTAACCCTAATCAAGCATTCTAGCATTCAAACTTTCATATGCGATCAAGCCTACTTAAAACCACATTTATGTTCTTTGTTGAGCTCTTGTGCAAACAAAATCTAAGAGCAAATATATCAAGCAAGATCAATGGAATAATAGAGATCCAAAACCTATGGGCCATGTGATAGTATCATCTTTGTGATTTTATTTGATTTAAATTGTCTTAGGTAATCTTCATATGTTATGGTGGATCTTTGTTGTTGATAGGCTAGGGTTTTTGTCGTTGAATTCATTTAATCTTTCAATATTGTTGTTTCTATTTTTATCATAAACATCTATTTATCTATCTCTATCATTTCAGAAAACATTTTCAATATTTACTTTCCATCTTGTTATAGGCCATTACAAACTTATTTATCCATTCCACTTTCCATTCTATTGGATCTCAAATCAATAGATTGGATAAGTTCTAAGGAAATGCCAACTAACTCCACTAACTCCCTCACTTTAGGCTCTGCAAGACCTAGGCAGGTATACCTATTCACTAGTGACTTTCGATGACTAATGCTTTTTATAGAAAATTGAGTATCTTGATCTAAATTATTCCCTACTTTAGAATGGCATAGGTTCCTAGGATAGGTGATTTTAGATGAGTTCAAGATTGTTGTTGTGGAAGCTATTCGATCTTTGTACTTGAAATTTATATGTATGTATACTATTGCTAATTGGTTCTATGAATGATACTTACTTATCCTATGGTTTTAATGCAAAGGTAATTAATATGGTAAAGGTTGTGATTTGTGAATGACTAGTGTCTTTCCTATTATTTGGGCCATAGAGTCTTATATTTCTCTAGGAATTAATGTATGATTTATGAGATAGTTTTTAAACCTACCCCCTTTGGTAAATCTATCAGTTACTGTTTCTATGAGACCTGCTAAATGTTTATATTATAAACTGCCTAAATGAATTTAACCCTAACCTTAAGGGACCATTCAAGGAAGAACTACAAGGAACAATTACAATCCACGAGTAGATCTTTTTAATCCAAATTTATAACATAGGAACATAGACTTCACTGTAAGAATACGAATAACATTATCTCCTTTAGATAATATCACAAACAACTGCCTACAAAAAATGAGATAATCCATAACACATATGCAGAAGAAAAACAACTGATTGTATTAAAAACTTCAAAAAAAGGTACAATAGTATGCCAAAGGCTATAGTATCTGTCCAGTTTTTCATATTCTAATAATGTCTTTATTTTATAAAATTTACTCATATAAGTATGTGAACAACACCTATTCTATGAGAAGTTATGTCCCTTCATCATTAACAATCTAATTACAATTGCTTAACAAAGTGAAAAATAAAAAGATTAAGCATGTCAAGATGATTAATGTAACTGTCATTCTTATAGCAGCTAGCGGCCACACTCTTCCTCTTTATATCTGTCTCCAATGAAAAGAGATCAAACACTACCTAGTTGACATGTGGGGCTACATCTTCATCCTGGTTAAATCTAGCCATGTCTTTCTCCTTAATTTGTGCAAATTCTTTTTGTCAGTTCTCGAATGGAGTTAGTTCACCTTCCCTATAAACAAATGATATTGTTGCAACATAGTCCTCGTCCAACATTTTGAGGTCTTTATTCAATGTGTCTGCATATTTGTCATTCTCTACCAGGTATTGGTTCCCTTGAACTCTTTCCTTTGTAGTCATGACCTCATTATCTTTCAATACATCTTGCAATCTTGCCCTCAATCTCTCATGCTCTTTGAGAGCTTTCACAGTCCCTATGTATACTTTGCAATATTGGTTAACATGTGGCAACATAGCTTTGAACCTGTGGTCAATGACATCATTTGCCCATTTGTTCATCTTCTATTGGGCATTGGTCAATTGTTTTGCTAACTTTTCAGCCTTTATCCTCCTGTAGGCAACATCTGATATATCATCTAAGACCCTTAGGTCGGGTTGAAAACCCATATCTGGTTCATATCGCCCCATGATAGGTGTCTTTTGTGGCAATTGTCTATGTAGCCTTTGGATTTCTTTAGTAACCTTTTCATGCAAGCCTTTGTAAGTGTTGTTCTCCTTGACCAAAAGCTTCATTTGTTCCTGATTCAGTTTTGCTACATCAATGTCCAACTTGGCTGTGATTCTGGGATCAGTTTTCCCAACCTGCAGGATCATCAGGTGGCCAAAAACTTGATTTGTATCAACAAGTATGGGTCTTTTCTTCTTCGAATACAAGGCCCATATTATGAGAGCCTTTTGATTCAAATCATAGCCTGAGCCGATAAGGATGTTGTCTATCTCCTCTGGTATGATCTACTTGTTGGGATCTTGCTTCTTGAGGAAACCATCAAATGGTAATGCAGACCTCATGTCCCACCCTGACTAGATTAGCACACTAGCATCCTTGAGTAGTTGCCTTCCATTCTCATGTGTTATTTCTCTCTTAGCAAGGCCCACCTCTTCTTTTACCTTTGGGCTTGTTCCTCCTCTGTTTTCTCTTTCATAGTATTCCTAATTTGTATTCCTTTATGCTGGTATAAAAATGTGTCCAACTCTCTAGAGGAAATGAAATCATCATCAACAATGAAATCTTCATGTTCAAACATCCTTATATTCGCAACATCTTGGACATTGTATTGTCCTGTCATCAGATCTATCTGCACAACATCCTCAAATTGAGGAGGATATTCTTCTCTAGGGGAGTCAACCTAGAATAACATTAGAGATGGATTGAGGAGACAATTGAGCCAAGGGCTCTGTATCCCTAATAGTTTTGATAGGCCCCCTATAGACATAGGCGGGCACTCCCTCAAGCAACTTTAGCTCATGCTCCATAAGTTTGTTTGCTACATCTAAGGGATCTTTGATGTTTTGAAGCATGTCCTCATTTATTCTCCCTTGGAAGAGTTTACATTTGTAGGCTTGTAACACTTGCTCATACTTAGCCCCTTTTTCATTAGCTTCTTCCCTTTTCATGTTTCTGATGAAATCATCAAGTATGAGTGACACATGCTCTCCAGCCTTAAGTTTATGGGATGACCTTGCTGCCCCTATGTATCCCTCGGGATCAAAGTTTGGCTTGGGGTCACCTTCCACCATCTTATAATAATTCATTTTATTTTGCAGCAAACCATAGCTCTTCAAACTTTTGACAATGAAATCTTAAAATACCAGTAATCCAGCCACAATGGATTTTTTTCCATGGTCAGTAAAGTGTTGGGCACTTACTATTGACAACTTTCTGACAATCTCTAAGCACGATACTCTGTTAGGTATGGTGATAGGCAATAGATATGGTTTTCCTTCAAATCCATACTCTCTTATTTGAGTGCAATCCAAAAAGCAGTAAAAATCTCCCTAGTTGTGCTCAATTGGGATATCTTCGCCATAATCTTTTGGCCTTAAGAATCTATGAATTTCCAGAGACAAGGCATGATCACATGGGTAGCCCAACAATCTATATAGTGTCTTAACAAAGTACTCCTTGAAATGCCAGTACTGGTTGTTGTTGTATCTTTGGTCCCATGAAGATATCCATAGTTGCACAAGCTTCTTTATCCCAATCTTATCATATGCCCTAATGCATAACTCATCTGGCCATAGCCCTTTGTCTTGTCCAACATACAACAACATGTGCATAACAACAAAATAGTACTTGAAATGCACATTAATCACATCTCCTTTTAGTTTTTCTAGTCCATGATTGATGGCATCAACAAGATAAGTAGAAAAAACAAATAATCAGGGATCTTTAGATTGCAAATCTACATAGATGACCATGGCCACTATATCCATCAAGGGATGAACCTCTATTCCCAAAATGTGAGCAGCACAGTAGTATGTATACTTGAAGTAAGGATGAAATGAATTGATATCATAGGGAGATTTGTCATCTTTATGAAATGGTACTATTGACCCTGCAACCCTAGGTCTATGGATACAGAGTCTCCACCTCTTATAGATGTCCTTAAGGTTGTAGTACTATTTTTTCAATTTCTTAGTATCAATTTTCTCTTCGAACCCCCAATCCAGATTAAACACAGTATCAACAATTTCCCTAGTAATTGATAGTATCGATTCCCCCTTGTAATCATATATAGTTTTGGTCTTGGGGTCATAATTGTTGGCTATGGATTTTATAAGTTCAACATTAACAAAGACATTAGCTACTGCTAGTTTTCCCAAATTCAGTCCCCATAAATTGTTTATGGGTTCAGATGCGTTCCTTTTGACATACCTAAAAATAAAAAACTCATGGCCTCTTATCTCCGTCCATATATCTCCAAGATGCTCAAATCTATCTTCTAAACCCTCCTCATCAGCCTTAACCTTTTTAGACCTGAGGCTTGAAGAGGGACATTGATCAATCAAATCTTGGGCCAGTGAATGCCCTTCCTTCTTTTGTCTCTTAGGTTTATCATCTATATATTGGGTTTCTTTTTCTTTCCTAACCTTGCTGGCTTTCGAAGATGGTGGGTTCATTTTAATTATAGGGTTATGAGGGTGAAGAACTTACGTGAATTTTGAGGGCTTCTCTTGTGAATCCAATTCTGAATTGTCTAGTTTTGAATCGCTCTCTATGAATTCTCCTAGGCACTATCAGCAACGTATTCTTCTTCATTGATTTATTGAACATTTATGGTGAACTCACCAATTAATAATTCTAGTTAGACAACAGTCACATAGGTATTCATTTTGAATTTATGGTGATGTGACTTTACTAAGATTTGTTTTGATCTTCATAGCAACAGGTAAACATTCATCTAGCAGTGTTTCAAATTTTTCATCGACGCTTATTTAATATTACACCTATGTTGTACTTCAATGAAATCATATGTCTCAATGGCTTTACCTCATGTTTCCCTGAAACATCATATTCCATCGACATCATTCTTTACTTCGGTGAAATTGACATCATCGCCGACACATCTCTTTGTCTCATCGATATCCTCATTTCATCAAAGCCTTGCTTTAAGTGTCTGTATCGATGTAATGTTTTATCAATTAATCCAAGTCTTTCTTTTCAATGAAAATCCTTTTATCTCTAAGTCCCTCCATTGTCTTATCGACATTAGAATTCCATCGAAGTAGTTCTTCATTATCTGGCCTTTGTACTAGTGTCAATGAAATTTTCCCTTTCGGTAAAAGAAGAATACTCTCCTTCGACTTCTTATGTTCGGTCAATAATAAGTCATTGATGGCAATTTCTCATGTTTCATAGATCCTTTATTTTTTTTATGGGACCACTTATGATTTCCTCGATGTACTTTCTATTGATGGAACTAATTTTTTTGGTGAATCCCTTTGGAGATCCATCGCAGCCAAGGTTTATTCGATAAGTCACTTCATCGATAGGATATTGGTAGGTTTCTTTGATAGAAACATTTCGGTTAGATTGGGCATTTCAGTTAAGGATGGATACCTATTACTGACAACTTTAGTTTAGGTGGTGACTTAGGGATTTTAGGGTTTCTATCAAAATTATCAAGGACATATTTAGCCTTTTATTATTCTGTTCAAAATCATCTTAGCTCCCTATAAAACCATGAATTTTTTACATTTTTAAATCTGATGCTCAACAGTGGCTCTGACTGGGGATGAGGGTATGTCACAGATACTTTCAAGGGCCTAGACTCTCTAGTGAATATGGATCTACTAATGGTTGTTGGTGGTATGTACAATGGAAAATGGATCCTAATTTGCTATACATGGAATAATATTTGAAGAGAAAAATCTCGTCAACAACTATCCATGTACTAGCAATTCCTGATTGTCTCCTATAGCACTTTGCATGTAGTATGCATTCTCCCTTGATTTCCCCATAGTCAAACATGGCCCAAGCCAAAGGGCCTCAAACTTTCCATGCTTACCTCTATTTTGGTTTCTGGCATCCCACATTAGGACCTAATCATCTATCTCAAACTTCCTATCTATCACCCTTTTGTCATATAGCCTTTTCATTTGATTATGTGCCTTAACATTATGCTTTTGGGCTTCCATTACGATCTCATCAAGTTCTATTAGTGGAACAAGCCTCTCCTGCAAAGGATCTTCCACATCAATTTCTTCTTGTATCATAAATATGTGGACAGGTAGAAGATTATCCAATGGAAGTCTAGCTTTCTTGCCATAAACCAGTTCAAATGGAGATTTTCATGTGGACTTCTTGATTGTTATTCTTTAAGACCAAAGTGCCAGATTCAATTTTGAAAACAACCCTTTTTTATTTTGTCCTAGCATCTTCTTGATGATTTTGAGGATATTTTTATTGCTGGATTTAGCTTGCCCGTTACCTTGGGGATGATATGGAGATGAATAGGATATTTTGATGTCATACTCCTCACAGAAAGTGTTGAACTCCTCATATCTGAAGCACATTCCATTATCAACAATAATCCTAGTAGGGACACCAAATCCAGTAATGATATTTTCCATCATGAATTTGATGACTATTTTGCTAGTAGCCTGGTTGGTAGGAATTGCTTCTACCCATTTGGTTAAGTAATTGGTGGCTACCAATATCCACCTGTGACCTCCTCTAGATTTGTCTGATATCTCCCCAATTCCAACCCCCATTTTGAAAAGGTTCTTCAACTTGCATAGGTCTTAATGGGAGTGCTCCCTCATACTTCAATTTTCCTAAGAATTTATGGCATGCTTCACACTTCCTAACATATGTATAAGAGTTATTAAAAACATGTGGCCAATAATATCCAGCCCTTAGTATTTTATGAGCTAAGGTTTTAGCATAAAAATGACCACCACATACCCCACCATGCATTTCCTATAAGATTTCTTTTGCTTGATGTTCATCTAGGAAAAGCAACAATATCCCATCTCTGTTTTTCCAATACAAGTCACCATTAATGATCACATACTTTAATGATTTCAAATTCAAGGTCCTCTTTTGATTATCAGTCATATTGTCTAGACACTTCATATGTTTAAGATAATTCACAACATTTGTGTACCATGTTGTGTGCTTGATACTGAAACTCGCTTCGTCAAGCCCATCTTCATTTACTTGAAATCCTTCAAAATCTTCTCCTACCATGAGTTTAGCTAATCCCTGACCCTTAATGACTTGTTAAATATTGAGCTCAATGTTAAACTCTTGGATTTGATTGATCCATTTGCACCTTTTTCCTGTTACTTCTGTTTGTCTGAAAATATCTTTCACTGTTGCATTATTAACATAAGCTGTGATCTCTGCCCCTACTAGGTATAGTCTGAAGTGTTTTACCACTCTTACTAGAGCATAGGCCTGTTTCTCATTTATATCATATTTGATCTCAGATGGGCTCAACGATTTGCTGAAGTATGCAATGGGTTTCTCACAACCATTCTGATTCTTCTATAGTAATACTGTTGCTACCATGTGACAAGAGACAAAAGAAAAGATAAGAAACGGTTATCTAAAATTTGGTGATATCAGTACTGGTGCCTTAGATATTTCCCTTTTGATTAATACAAAGGAATCCAATGCTTCTGCATCCCAATATATCTTGGCTCCTTTCTTCAACATCTACACTATAGGCTCTACAATATCTGCAAAGTTTAGGATAAATCTCTTGACAAAGTTGATTTGTCCCAGAAATGACTGAATGACTAACAATTTTTGGAATGGGGACTTCATTTATTGCAACCACTCTTTCAGGATCAATTTTTACTCCCTCCTTAGATACTATGTGTCCCAGGAGCCTTCCTTCCTCAACTCCAAAATGACATTTCTTTGGATTAAGAGAGATCCCATATTCTAAAGCCTTTTTGAATATCTTTTCAAGGTGATTGCAGTTGTCTTCAGCCTTTTTTGAATAAGCGGTTAGATCATCCTGATACACCACCATTATCACATCTATTAGCTCTACAAATGCTACATCCATTTCTCTTTGGAAAGTTTCCCCAGCATTAGTTAGGCCAAATGGTATCCTTGTATACACATAAGCACCCCATGGTGTTGTAAAGGTTGTCTTGTATTGGTCAGATTCCCTAACTTTCACTTGGTTATAACCTGAGAACCTATCCATCATAGATAATAGTTCACATACAATCACCTTCTACAACATGATATCCATATTTGGTAATGGATAGTTATCCTTCAAAGATGATATATTCAAGTTCCTAAAGCCTACATAGAGTCTTATGTCTCCATTCTTTTTTATGACGGGCACTGGGTTTGAAACCCAAGTGGAATACCTACAAGGTTTGATTATCCTCGCCTCTTTCATTTTTATTATTTCTTCTCTCGTCTTAGGTAGAAAGGTTGGATTTATAGGTCTCTATTTTTTTCTAAATGTCTTGGCATCAGGTTTAAGAGGTATTTTATGCTGGAAAAGATCCTCTCTATAGGCTTTGAGGTCATCATATGACCATGCAAAAACATGCCTATACTTTTTGAGCAATATTATTAGTTGTTGTTTCTTTTTAGGGGTTAATTTCTTTCCAACAAACACATGCCTTGGTGATTCCTCATTTACCAAGTTAACTTGTTCAACATCACTTTCTCTAGCTACAATCACTATAGTTTCTATTCTATCCTGTGCATTGAAAGTCCTTTCTAATGCAGCCAAACCCCTTGGTAGTTTGTTTGATTTCAGCTATATGATCTCATGTCCAAACAAGGTTTCTTTCCCATCAGTCTCTTCCACAAAGTCATTAAAGTTAATAGCTTGTGCCTAATAATGATACACACACTGCAAGAAGTTTAACAAGTCAGCATCATCTTGGAAAATTTACCAGTTGTATAGGTTATCAGGGATAGAAGGTCTAACTTTTATCTCCACTTCCGATATCCCATTCAATGTCACATCACTTTCCTTTAGTGCAATATTTGCCAGAAAGTCAACCATTATGTTCTCTAACCTATCAAACCAATTTATCTAAAAGGCATCAAACAATTTAATGGTGTCCCATACTGCATTCTTGTATTGCTTTAATCTGATATGTTTACAGGCATAATTTTCCCTAATTTGGGACACTATCAATTCTAAGTCCCCAAATACACTAAGGATTTTAATTCCATGCTTAACTTCTAGGTTCAGTCCTGTGATTAGAGCCTCATACTTAACAATATTGTTGGTACATTCAAACATTAACTTCAAAGAATACTTAAATGTTTCTCCACTTGGTGAAATGAATAGAATCCCAACCCCACTTCCTTCCTTACTGCATGAGCCATCAAAGTACATGTGCCACACTTGATCATTAGTTTCTTCGATGCAAGAATCAATTGGAGACAAATCCTTAGTCTTTGGCTTTGCCAATTGTACTTTAAAATTATCTATGTTTGACTGAATAGAAAATATCAGCTCAGGAGTTTCCACATCTTAAATGATATATGAAGAATGAGGCTCTCTCTTAATTCTCACTTCATGCCCATTCACTCATATGGTAGCATATGATAAATCCAATTGGACATGTCCCCCAATCATGTTTGACCACTGTCTGGATAATAACATTCCATAATTAGGAGGGACATCTACCACCATGATGTCTATTTTTTAGGATGCTTCAGGGCATGCTGCTAGTTTGAACTCTACATCTTTCATAACACCCACAACTAGAATAGATCTATTATCCATAGCATAACACTTTCCAAATGTCGTATCCACCCCCATTCCAAGCTCTTTCATAACTCCTATAGGCATAACATTTATTTTTGCTCCTGAATCAATCATGTAGTTTTTAATCATCTTATTATTTATCATTAGGGCCAGGTAGAAAGGATCTACTTGGGAAGGACTCTTTGATATTGTTGACCCCAGATATATGGTTGGAGCCAAATCATGTTCACCATTATTGTCTTGTCCACCCTGCTTGTGCTCCTTCACTTTTTCTCCTGAGACATCTGTGATCATTTTTAGAGTCTTTTCTCTATATTAGGGGAACTTCATTATCTCAAGCAATGGTACAAAGACCTTCATCTGTGTCAAGGCATTTGCAATGTCAAATGACATAGTGGCTGGTGTTGAGGAAGCATCTGTTATATTCTCTTTCTCTCCCTTTTGTGGTTTTGTTATTTGAACACTCTTCTCTTTGGTTTTACCTTAATCCTTGTCTTGGATATTATTCATTTTATTCATTGATTTAGATATCTTATTGGTTTCTTTTATGAACATGCTAGAGGGATTTCCCTTCTCGAGGTTTATGGTTTTGTTTCTGAGAGCATATGCTCTTTTGTCTTTTTCCATTACAACCATCGTGATTCTTTCCCTTTCTTCTTCAGTGAGGACCCTGAGTTTGATTTCTTCTTCCTCATCTGAGAATATTTGCTGCATACAACACTGCTCACTGATCTGTCTAGAACTTACATCACTATCCCTCTCTTCCTCAGATGAGTTATATTCTTTGAATGATAAAAAATTTATGGTGTGGTCATTTGTATACCCTTCACATTCTTCTTCTTCTTCTTGCAGCTTCTTTGCTACTATACTTTGGTAAGGAGAATGCGGCATGTCATAGGCAAAGCACCACAGGTTATCATCTGACACTTAACAATTCTTTTTATAGGATCTAGTGTCTGCATTTATCCTTTTGATTCTTCTCCATTGGTTTCCCATCCTTCTAGGTAGTGTTGTAAGGCATATCGTGTAGTCTGATTCTATCATGATGGAAGAACTATTGTTTCTCTATTTTATTTATCTTCATAGATAAATCCTTTACAACATTTAATACCTTGTCCAATTTATCTTCATCTTTAGTTTGTTTGGGAACTTTTGGGTTGAACAACCTAGTATCTTCTCTCTTCCCAATTCTCCCAGAAGCTTCTATATTGTTTTTTATAGTTATGGCAGCTTTCATAACTCCTTAAAGACTTGTAGGATTTTTTGTTCTAAGTTCATAATTTGTCTTGTTGTCAAAGGCATTTATGTAGTACAAGATGCTTACTTATGGGACTGGTTTTATCCTATTAGGAATTTTATTTATAACTCTGTTGAATCTCTTATTGAAATCAACTACTGTCTCATTAGGTTCTTTCTTGAGACTTATGATTTCATGTAGTACAAACTCAAGGCTATTTTGATCTCCATACTGTTTGATAAAAAGTCTCTTAAACTCTGCAAGGCTACTTATTGAAACATCAAGTAATGTTTAGAACCAATCTCGTGCATCCTTTGTTAAAGACTGCATGAATAACTTCATTTTAACATCTTTGTATGGAAGGCATAAATCTTCCATGACTGTATCAAAAGCTTTTCAATGTGCTTCTCCTGTGATAGCATTACTCCTAGTGAATTTTTGTATTGTAGTTTTGATTTCATTTGGAATGGGATGAGGATACACCATCATTCCTGAAAAGTCAAATTGTCTAATATGCTCTGAACT
This sequence comes from Cryptomeria japonica, assembly GCF_030272615.1. Classification (NCBI taxonomy): domain Eukaryota; kingdom Viridiplantae; phylum Streptophyta; class Pinopsida; order Cupressales; family Cupressaceae; genus Cryptomeria; species Cryptomeria japonica. The sequence continues at coordinate 822,874,738 of NC_081409.1, forward strand.
TCATCAATCCATATCCTCCCTAGAAGAAATTTCCATGGTTCTGACTCATGTTATTATAATGGGGAAATTGGTTTCGGGGTTGGAATTGATTTTAATATGCAAAATTGTTACAATGATTGTACTGATGTTCAGGAGGTACATGGGTGTATGCAAAGTTGCCATTCCCATGATCATGTAAGGGGTTTCCAGTTATATTATAGGTATTGTTCTTTGTGTTGGTTTCATCTTTATGACTTCTTCCCTTATTTGATCCTTGGGTCGCATGTTCACATCTTTCTTTGTACTTATTCAGGTCATGATCAATATCATTTTCATTAACATTAATGCCCAGCCTAGAACATAATTCCACACACTCCCTTGTTCTTCTAGTATCTTTCATTTCAGTAGCCACATCTAACATTTGTTTCATCAATTCTGCAAAATGGTCTGGTGCATCCATCCTTCTTGAACCTGAGGAACTTGATGTATTTTCTCTCAAATTTGGGCAATGAATTTCAAAACCAAGATGTAATTTTCCTTTTCGTGCTTTATCTGTAGCTACCAAGTCCTCATTTCTTGGGCATGAAGGAATTGTATAGTTCTATTTATTCCAAGCTAGCTGTGAGTTGTTTTCAGAGTAATACTGGTTATACCTCTCATTCATGAAATCATTCATGTGTTCCATTGGATTGTCTGTTGGTTCTTTGTTTGGTTTTTTCTTGTTTATTTTCTCATCAAGGTTCAATTGTACTATTGGATGACCTTGTTTTATTGACCTCCTCCCATACATAAAAATTCTTCCCTTTACTTTAGAGTCACCACCTCTCTTTAGAGAGGAAATTTCTTTCCTTTTATATGAGTTCTTTCCCATAGCAGAGAATGAATATTGTCCCCAACAAAGTCGCCAATCTATTGGATCCCAAATCAACAGATTGGATAAGTTCTCATGAAATGCCAACTCCTATGATAAAACCCTCCAATTTGACATGGCCAACTTATAGAGTGAACCTATTTGGTTAATAACTCCCTCACTTTAGGCTTTGCAAGATCTAAGTAGGTATACCTATTCACTAGTGGCTTTTGATGACTAATACTTTTTATAGTAGATTGAGTATCTTGATCTAAATTCTTCTCTACTTCAAAATGGCATAGGTTCCTAGGATAGGTGATTTTCGATGAGTTCAAGATTGTTGTTGTGAAGTTATTCGATCTTTGTACTTGAAATTTATATGTATGTATACTATTGCTAATTAGTTCTATGTGTAAACACCTAAAATTGTCATGTCTAATTAAATAAATATTTTTATTTATTTAACTATCTTAGCCTAATTCTTCTATTAATTGAATAAATCTTTATTTATTCAATTAATTCATTTATCCTCTTCTAGCCTTATCTCTCATTTAAATAAATACATTTATTTATTTAAATTATCCTTTTCCTAAATTAAATAAATACTTATTTATTTAATTATCCCACTTCCTCTATTAATTAAATGAATCTTTATTTATTTAATTAATTCATTAACCTTTTCCACCTATGACACATGTCATTCATCTTTTAATTCATACACTACCTACCCTCTCATTATTTTATTATTTCCTCTACCTACCCTCTAATCATAGCTGACCATTTATCTTTTACACCTCTCAATCTTATCCCTCTATTTCATATAGTGTCTTCTATATAAGGAGATACTTCCTTCATTATCTAAACCCTCGCTATGCATCCTAACTCAATTGTGCACTCGACTACACTACACTTTCTAACTTGTATATGTGATCCTACTTGCAACCACATTTTCGTTCTTTGTTGAGCTCTTGTGCACATAAAATCTAAGAGCAACTATATCAAGAAAGATCAATGGAGATAGGAAGAATGGAGATCCAAACCCTATTGGACATGTGATGGTATAATCTTTGTGATTTCATTTGATATGCATTGTTGTAGGTAATCTTCATATGTTATGGTGGATCTTTGTTGTTGTTAGGCTAGGGTTTTGGTGGTTGAATTCCTTATATTCTTTCAATATCATTGTTGTTATCCATTTTCACCATATACATTTTAGCACGCCCGGTGGGACTCTTGTTCCTTTTGCATTTAACATCTTTTGTTGCAGATTTTGTGTTTTGAAGTTGCAGATCTGACATTTCTGACAATATTTTGGTATTTTCGTGTCTGCGTACTTTCAGATCATGTTTTTTATTTTCTGTCGCATCTGTGACATCTGGAATCACATCTATGTCCTCGATAGTATTTTATTTTTCTGTAGATTTTGAAAGTCGCGTCTGTGTGCCTTACTCGTGTTTGTGGAGTTTTCAGGTGCGTCTGCGTCCAGGAGCGACGTCTGTGTTCCGGAACCATGTCTGTGTCGGCTTTAGGCATGTCTGTGAAATTTTATAGCGTTTACATTTCTGATAACCATGTCTGTGTGAATTTGTTACATTTTGGGATTTATTTGATTCGGTTTTGCATCATTCAGATTTCAAATTTGGTTTATTTTGAGCTAACATCTTCAGATCTAGCTAACGAAATTGGTGCAGCTTGTCTTGAAAGCAAAATCATTTTGTTGAAGGCCCCTATTTTCATAAAGTCTTTTGGATCTAAAATTTACCTAACTTGTGTGCTTGCAGGAAGGGGTGATTATTTCAAACAATCCAAACTACTAATAAATCTTTGTTGTAGGACCTTGGCAAGGGTTTTTGATCTTTCATTGTGTGTCTTGTTTTCATAGATTAGCAAATACTTCAATTGGTGCACTAAAATTGAACCATTGTCTTTTGTGTCTTGAGTAATAGGCTCTTTTTTGTTTAATCTTTAGAGGGCTTGTCTCCCCGTGTGGTCATTAGGACTACTAGTGAGGAGAGAACGACCTAAGTGGTAGCAAAAGAAAAACCATCTTCTTCCAAACCACTATAAATAACTGTATTCATGGTGAAAATTGTGGATAACATGTGCTAATTAGTTCATACCGACACTGTGTCTCCCCATAAACCCGTTTGATCAAATTTAGTTGATCATTTGTAGGGCGTAACCCCTACCAATTGGGAGCCTTCTGTATTTACAGAGCTGAAAGTGCTGCATGTATGGCCACACGAGCGGATGCCCTTATTATCACCTTTTTGTTTTAGAAGTCAAAATCCTTCTAGTTGTTGGGGCAGGAGGTCAGACCTCTGGTAGCAGCCCACACACATATGGTTCTTAGTAGAGATACAAAGTTTGCCATGGGGAGTTTTCATGGGGGCTGATGCTTGGCTGCCCCGAGAAGTGAGTGTCGAGGGTGGAGCCAGTGGGGTCAAGCATCTAAGTATCTACTCTAAATAGCATAGCCTTGGGGGAAACTCCATGTGGGATCAACAACTATTGTCTTGGCCAACCATAAGAATTGTGCTTGACTTATTTTGAACAATCAAACATTCAAGACCAAACATTAAAACATTGTGTCTTTTGTGTCTTCAAGTGTATACAAAACAATTTTGCATCAAACAACACACTTTTTTTTTGAGTTTTTGAGTCTAAACACTTGCAAACATTAAGTCCTCATCAACACTATGTCTTCTTATCAGGAAAAATAGTCAAACATTCAGATTTGGTCACAACAAGCAACTTCACAGATTGGAAAAAATGCACAAAGTTTTCATAAACTCGTCTGTGTCTGACAAAACCATGTTTGTGTCATATAACCACATCTGTGAAGGGGAGAAACACATCTGTGTCTTTTGAGCAACATTGTAGCATCTCAGAAATGCGTCTGTGTCTGGAAAAACCATATCTATGTCATTTAAGCGCGTTTGCATTTGGTAGAACCACATCTGTGTCATTTAAGCACGTCTGTGAAGTATATAGGTACGTTTGTGTTCAGGATTGAAAACTTTCATAATTCAACAAATAGGAAGAGTTAGTTTCAGACTTATTGAGCTTCCTAGGTTATCTCTCTGGGTTTTCCATCTAGCATTCAACCTGTCTTTGGGTCTCACAAAGTCCATCATTTCTTTACATCTTGCATTACATTCACATTTGTCTAAACTTGAGTCAAAAGGTCACTTGCTTGTCCTCATCTTGCTTTGTCAACACACTACATACATACAACATTTTGTTAAGTGGTCCATCATCAAGGTCTATCACCTTTGGGTCTCATTTGGTCTTACTTAGAGTCAAGGTCAACTTACCTCATCAAGAGAAACTATCATCTCTTTGGAAGTCACACCTACTCTACTACATACATACTTGGTCTTACACTTTGGACATTGCAAGGACACCTCAGATTCATTTACACTCACAACCTATTCATCTGCTCATACCATTTTCACTCCTCTCCCAGACTTGGATCAACAAGAATCACAAAAGCCCTTACTAATTGGGGATGACAAATCAAGCTTTGAAAAGAAAAATCTAAAAGTCAAAAATAAAGAAAAATCCTCTAGTCCAAATCAAAATCAAAAGCTATTGGACTCTGCAAAAATCAAAGTCAAGGATAAAAATCCTATGAATGAAAAAGAACAAGAGTTCATCTCCCCTAATATCAAAATAACTAGGGGCAAAAGTTCTAAAATTTCAAGACAAAAAGCATACTTGTTGATCCTAAGTCTCCATCATGCTATCCTACTTTCACTTCTTTTCGCAATCATAAGCCTTCATCAATCACCGCTTGTTCCATACATATATTCCCTTCTAGCGATACATCATGGACCTTTAATGGAGCTTCCTCAAGGGACTTTGTTATCAGGGATGCCCAAACTTCTTCAGGTGACACACATATGGGCAAACATAGTCCACACATTAGTAATTCTATCTCAGTTCTTTTATCAAGGAAGACAGTCACTCGAGCTACACATAATTCAGCCAAGAAAAAATGCAGTTACAATCACAAGGTAAAGCCTTACACATTTGAGGTAGGTGACTTAGTTCTCAGAGAAAATCCTAAAAATCAGCAAGACAGAGAGAGGAAGGGAAATTTTGAACTGAACTGGCTTGGTCCTTACATCATCACAATAGCATATGGATCTGGTGCATATCAGCTCTCAACCACAGAGGGTGAACCTTTGGAGGATCCTATCAACAACATGCACCTTCGCAGGTTTTACACATAGCTCTTCAAAGTATCCCAATTTGAAAATACCAAAAAAAATTTTAAAAAAAAAAATACAAAAAAATCATAAAATAAAAAAATCGTTACTTGGTGAAAACCTGGCAAACAGGCGCCTTGTGACACAAAAAAAATTGAAAAATAGAAAAATATTTCGTCCAACGGTGAAAACCACTTCGATGGCACCCTGGGCAAGTACCATGGTGAAAACTGGGTCACCAGCGCTATGGGTAGAGACATTGCTCCTCCCTCCTTTAGGATTCCATCTCATCCTTTCACTTTGCACACACTCACAACCTATCTATCCATAATAAAATTTACGCATTCCCATCATGGCTTATTATTGATCTACACAAGATTGGTTAGCCATTCATAATAAACCTCCCTTTTCAACCTTTCCATCCATAATAAATCAGATCCTATCTGTGGCTAAGAGAAATCCTACGTCTAGTAATGGGTGTGGAACTGAGAGCATTACATGTTTCGAGGAGTACAGTTTCTTCCAATTTTCTTCAGTCTATCCACGCACAATCCACAATAAAACAACACTTACATCGCCATTCCACAATAAATTTTTATCTTCTCTGCAATAAAGTATCAATTTCATGGATTCAGTTAGTTTCAGATGAGACACAACAGCAACAATGGGCTTCAACAAATCAAATCTTTCAACAGACTTAGACAACATATGGTTCAGTGCTATCTATCCTTTTGTGAAAGTAAACATTGTGACCACAATCAAATAGACTTATACAAGTGACAAGATACACTAAACTTGAGGATTACAGTGGATGTTTGTGTCGAGTCTTGGTTTTCTTTTGATTTTATGTTTTTGGTGACATGTCTTTTAGCTTTTCCGGGATGTCTCTGACTATGGATTCTATCTCCAGGATGTCTTTGACTAGAAAGGTGAGGATGGGGTATCGTCACCTATTTTTCTTTTACTGTCTGTGGATTATCTCTTAGTAATGCTATGACTTGTCCAAGGATATGAGGACACTATGAGTCTAGTGTGAACTGGGGTATTCCTTGTTTGTGATTGTTTGATCTCCATGCAAATGGGTACAATCACTTTCTAGGTCGAGCATATGCCTCAATTGTCATAACCTACTTGTCATAATAAAGCTCAATGATGATAATGCACAAGAAGCTCTTTCACTTCCATATCTTCTATCTTCCATCCCCCTTTCTTAATTGACTTCCATCATCCTTCTTGAGTCCATGTAGCCTGCTATCACACGACTGAGTATAATGACACACCAAAAAAATATTTGCATTTCATGTAGTTGCACCTGTATTACCACATATTAAGCATTTCATACATACATATAGATATCACAATTACATCACATCATGCACGCAACACATATTAGCACATTTTACATTTTCATCATGTACATAATCATTTGCATTATCATAATCATTGGCATTTCATACATTCACATTTGCATTGGCATAACATATTAAAAACATAAAAGAAAAAAAATATTGCATTTCATCATGCACATATTTACATCCATATCATAACCATCACATAGAAACATACATCATAGGAACATAAGCATCACATAGGTACATATGCATATAGCTTCCGCAAGATGAATCATCTCATATATATATAATCAAAAGTGTCATTATACAATGATGTCAAAATCATATGGCTACAATCACCTAAAGGTGTCTACATCATCATACAAAAATGGTACAAAACTGATACATAGGGAGCCCTCTAAGGCTATGATGAACTCCCTCCCTCGAAGCCACCTGGCCTGGATGAAGTCTAATCCCTAGAAGGACCCGCCCCAAGATCATCTCTCATGTCCCCTCTATCTGGTGGTGGTGGAGGACCCATAACCCCACCACTGGATGCCTATCTCCACTGACTCCCTCCCATGGTCGTCACTATCCACGATGGTCTAGAGAAGCTCCTCTCCTGCTGCTCTGTGGCACTACCCCATAGTATAGGTCTCACCAATTACCTATCTCCTCCCCTACCCATAGAACATAGGCGTATCTAGCCCCTGTGTCCTATGTCGCTTGCCTCCCAGCCCTCAGTGTTGTCTCAGCCTCAGTGTAGCACTAGATAGCCTGATCTCACTCTTGCTCAGTATCCCTTAGCTATCTCCTGAGCCTAGCTATCTCCCTCTCTAGATCTTGGATCTCATCTGCCTATCCCTGGCAGATCTCCCTCAGCTCAAATAGCTCATCCTCCTCCTCCTCGACCCCCTGTGCCTATGGCTCCCCCTATACTGGTGGCTATGCATGTGCCTCTGCCTGTACCTTTACCTACCTTTGTCCCTGTCCCTGCACCTATCTAGGACCCTGTGCTACTGGCACCTGTAATGGCAGTCCACCGCGACCCCTCAACACCTGAGCCTGCCTCTCCTCTCCACCCTCTCTCTGTGGAGCCACCCTCCTCTCTCCAACTGCACCCCGCCTCCTCCATTGGCCTCTACCCCCACCATCTCCATCTATCTACTCCCCTAGGTCTATCAGTCATGGAAATGGATGCTTAGCCCAATATGTAGTGTACACTACATCCATACCTGCATCCTCAATCTCAAGCCACATATCCCATGGCATGGGCACCATCTCTACTAGCTGCATCACAGCCTGATCATATGATAACACTGGCCCAAAGTGTGTCTGGTCTCGCACTGTTCGCGCATACATACCAGAACCCCGTGGCATCCGTTGGATCCTACCAAACTGCTTGCATACCCTATCAACCAATTGCCTCTCTAGTACTTAGGGAATCTGCCCAATAAAATATTTGCTCCTGAATGTGTATGGCAGATCCACTGTGTCATCCTCCCACTACTCGCACTCGCAATATGGCCTCCATATCACAGTGTCAATCTCATCGATCACTCGACGCCAATGCTCCAACCTACCAATCTGTGGTTGTGAGGTAATCATATCATATAAATGAACAAAATTGTGTCCATGACCCTGACCTTTGAAATGTATCGGCCGTGTGACCGACAGATACTCATATGCCCAAACCTGCAACAATGTAACTCCACAACCCAATCCTACGGATCCATGATAAACAAATTGATGAAGCTCATAGTATAAGTGTGCCAGCATGTATGGTCCCCAGGCATATCTGGTATGTTGTATAACCAGTGTCTCCAAGGTGCTCCCCCAGCCCATAGCCAACCCCTGTGTCGCCCTGTCTGGACATAGGAACCCACTGATCACTCCTCCTAACACTGCTGGTAGTGCTAGTCCTATCACTGTCATCGTGTCCCATGCCATGTGTCCAGCCCTCATCTCCAGTCTTGAATCTCGGAACACTCATCTCAATGCCTCCCTGTCTCCATCTCGATCATAGGGTATCAGCTCCCCATCAATCGATATCCGCAGTATCTTGTACACATCCTCTAAGGTGACTGTCATCTCACCCATAGGCAAATGAAAAGTGCATGTCTCCAATTGCCACCTCTCAACTAGTGCAGTTAGCAACCCCATGTTCGCTCGAAACTCAGGCACATACAAAATATATCTTAGACCCATAACCTCAATGGTAGCCCTATCCTCAAATGTCAGCTCTGGTTGTAACTTCTGAGTCGATGGGAATCTCTCCCATGACTCCAATATAGGCAAATACTCCTGCAATCAAGCAAATCAATCATGTCAGTCATAGTGGCATTCCTTGTTCATCACAAAATGTTGCTTATTACCCTAGTGCTTATATCTATCATATGGCGCTTTATCCTAGTGGCACTCACTCTTCATCACAAAGTGTTGCTATTTATCCTAGTGACACTCACTATTCATCACAAAGTGTTGCCTCTACTCCTAGTGGTACTCCTTGTTCATCACAAAGTACTACGTGTCTTGCACTCCCTGTTTATCACAAAGTATTGCTCATATTTGCACTCCTTGTTCATCACAAAGTGCTGCTCCTATTGGTACTCCCTGTTCATCACAAAGTACTATGTCATGGTACTCACTATTCATCACAAAGTGCCTCGATCTATCCTATCCTAGGGCCTCTGCTTAAGTGTATCCTCTTGAGTAGTTTCATAATTGGCAACGTATGTTCTATCACAGAATTGTCAATCCTAGCCCTATCTGCTATCCTAGTCTTCCCTAGAGGACTTGCTTGAGTGTATCCTCTCAGCAGCTTATCGAATCAACAACATATGTTCATCACAGAACTACCAATTTGACCTTGAAGATATAAACACGCTTATAGACTGCATAAACATGCCTGCTCTACACAAACACACTTGAAATACACAGACGTGCCTCTGTTTTGCACAGATGCACCTATCCTACATAGATGTGCCCACATTTCACAAACGTGCATGCACAATGCAGACGCACTTGTATTTGGTGCAGACGTGCCTAGCCAACATAGACGCGCCTGGCACCAACGCAGACATGCCTACACGTTTTTGACATTTTTTGAAATTATCCTAACGTGCATTTATTTCTCTACCTAACATGCATTAATGACAACATTTATTGCGACAAACTACATGGAGGTTTTGTGGTACTCACTGGCTCTCTTGCATCTGTTGGCCTTTGACATCGGCGAACGCGATTGAATCTATGCACCAATGTCATCACTGCTGACTACTACTGTTCAATTCTCTCTCTGCACTCTGATTTCTTGGATGTGTGGATGACAATGAGGATGTGTTCTCTCATGGTCTATCTTATAGACTACCCTAGCACTAGTCCTAGCCCTCATTTCCTGAGTCAATCTTCTTTATTCCATGACTCTTTCACTCTATCTAGTTAGTCCATTCTAACCTTTCTTTCTTATCGAGAGATTGTCTACAATCTTTCCAGACATTTTCATCCAATCTCTCAAGGGGGCATATCATTCCCATCTTGGGGCAACATTGTATCAGTTCATATTATCTTCTTTGAAAAAACGCGACAAGCTGCATTGTCTCAAAGAGGGGCAAAATGTAGACACCTAAAATTGTCATGTCTAATTAAATAAATATTTTTATTTATTTAACTATCTAAGTCTAATTCTTCTATTAATTGAATAAATCTTTATTTATTTAATTAATTCATTTATCCTCTTCTAGGCTTATTTCTCATTTAAATAAATACATTTATTTATTTAAATTATCCTTTTCCTAAATTAAATAAATACTTATTTATTTAATTATCCCACTTCCTCTATTAATTAAATGAATCTTTATTTATTTAATTAATTCATTAGCCTTTTCCACCTATGACACATGTCATTCATCTCTTTATTCATACACTACCTACCCTTTCATTATTTTATTATTTCCTCTACCTACCCTCTAATCATAGCCGACCATTTATCTTTTAAACCTCTCAATCTTATCCCTCCATTTCATATAGTCTCTTCTATATAAGGAGATACTTCCTTCATTATCTAAACCCTCACTACGCATCCTAACTCAATTGCGCACTGGACTACACTACGCTTTCAAACTTGCATATGTGATCCTACTTGCAACCACATTTTTGTTCTTTGTTGAGTTCTTGTGCACATAAAATCTAAGAGCAACTATATCAAGCAAGATCAATAGAGATAGGAAGAATGGAGATCCAAACCCTATTGGACATGTGATGGTATAATCTTTGTGATTTCATTTGATTTGCATTGTCTTAGGTAATCTTCATATGTTATGGTGGATCTTTGTTGTTGTTAGGCTAGGGTTTTTGTGGTTGAATTCCTTATAGTCTTTCAATATTATTGTTGTTATCCATTTTCACCATATACACTATGAATCCTACTTACTTATCCTATGATTTTAATGCAAAGGTAATTAATATGGTAAAGGTTGTGATTTGTGAATGACCAGTGTCTTTCCTGTTATTTGGGCCATAGAGTCTTATATTTCTCTAGGAATTAATGTATGATTTGTGAGATAGTTTTTAAACCTACCCCCTTTAGTAAATCTGTCAGTTATTGTTTCTTATGAGATCTACGAAATGTTTATATCATAAACCACCTGAATGAATTTAACCCTAACCTTAAGGGACCATTCAAGGAAGAACTACAAGGAACAATTACAATCCACGAGTAGATCTTTTTAATCCAAATTTATAACATAGGAACATAGACTTCACTGTAATAATACAAATAACCTTATATCATTTAGATAATATCACAAACAACTGCCTCCAGAAAATGAGATAATCCACAACACATATGCAGAAGAAAAACAACTGATTGTATTAAAAACTTCAAAAATGGTACAATAGTATGCCAGAGGCTATAGTATCTGTCCAGTTTCTAATATTCTAATAATGTCTTTATTTTAAAAAAAAATTCTCATATAAGTATGTGAGAAACACCTATTCTATGAGAAGTTATGTCCCTTCATCATTAACAATCTCATTACAATTGCTTAACAAAATGAAAAATAAAAAGATTAACCATGCCGAGATCTGATTAATGTAACTGTCATTCTTATAGCATCTAGCAGCCACACTCTTCCTCTTCATATCTATCTCCAATGAAAAGAGATAAAACACTATCCGTTTGACATGTGGGGCTACATCTTCATCTTGGTTAAATCTAGCTATGGATTTCTCCTTAATTTGTGCAAATTCTTTTTTCCATTGCTCTAATGGAGTTAGTTCACCTTCTCTGTAGACAACTAGTATTGCTACAACATAGTCCTCATCCAATTTTTGGAGGTCTTTATTCAGTGTGTTTGCATATTTGTCATGCTCTACTAGGTATTGGTCCCCTTGAACTCTTTCTTCCCCAGTCATGGCCTCATTATCTTTCAATACATATTGCAATCTCATCCTCAATCTATCATGCTCTTTTAGACCTTTCACAGTCCCTGTGTATACTTTCCAATATTGGTTATCATGTGGAAACATAGCTTTGAACCTGTGCTCGATGACATCATTTGCCAATTTGTTCACCTTCTGTTGGGCATTGGTCAATTATTTTGCTAACTTTTCAGCCTTTATCCTCATGTAGGCAGCATCTGATATATCATCTAAAACCCTTAGGTCAGGTTGAAAACCCACATCTGGTTCATATCCCCCCATAATGGGAATCTTTTGTGACAACTATCCTTGTAGCCTCTGGATTTATTCACTAGCCTTTTCATACAAGCCTCTGTAAGTGTTGTTCTCCTTGACCAAAAACTTTGTTTGTTCCTGATTCAGTTTTGCTACATCCACCTCCAACTTGGCTGTGATTTTGGGATCAGTTTTCCCAACCTGCTAGATCATCAGGTGGCCAAAAACTTGATTTGTATTAACAAGTATGGGTCTCTTCTTCTTCAGATACAAGGCCCATATTATGAGAGCCTTTTGATCCGAATCATAGTCTGAGCCGATAAAGGTATTGTCTATCTCCTCTGGTATGATCTTCTTGTTGGGATCTTGCTTCTCGAGAAAACCGTCAAACAATAATGCAAACCTCATGTCCCACCCTGAGTAGATTAGCACACTAGCATCCTTGAGTAACTGCCTTCCTTTCTCAGGTGTTATTTCTCTCTTAGAAAGGTCCACCTCTTCTTGTAACCTTTGAGCTTTGTCCTCCTCTATTTTCTCTTTCATAGTATTCCTAATTTGTATTCCTTTATGCTAGTATAAAAATGTGTCAAACTCTCTAGAGGAAATGAAATCATCATCAGCAATGAAATCTTCATGTTCAAACATCCTTATATCTTCAACATCTTGGACATTATATTGTCCCATCATTAGATCCATCTGCACACCATCCTCAAATCCAAGAGGATATTCTTATCTAGGGGAGTCAACTCGAATAACATTAGAGATGGATTGAGGAGACAATTGAGTCAAGGGCTCTGTATCCCTGACAATTTTGATAGGCCCCCTATATAAATAGGTAGGTATTCCCTCAAGCAACTCTAGCTCATGCTCTATAAGTTTGTTTGCTGCGTCTAAGGGATCTTTGATATTTTGAAGCATGTCCTCGTTTATTCTCCCTTGGAAGAGTTTCCATTTGTAGGCTTGTAACACTCGCTCATACTTAGCCCTTTTTTCATTAGCTTCTTCCCTTTTCATGTTTCAGATGAAATCATCAGGCATGAGTGGCACATGCTCTCTAGTGTTAAGTTTCCAGGATGACCTTACTTCCCTTATGTATCCCTCTAGATCAAAATTTGGCCTAGGGTCACCTTCCACCATCTTATAATAATTCAATTTATTTGGTAGCAAACTGTATCTCTTCGAACTTTTGACAATGAAATGTGAAAATACTAGTAATCCAGGCACAATGGATTATTTTCCATGGTTAGCAAAGTGTTGGGCACTTACTATTGACAACTGCCTGACAATTATTAAGCATGCTACTCTGTTAGGCATGGTGATAGGAAATACATATGTTTTTCCTTCAAATCCATACTCTTATTTGAGTGCAATCTGAAAAGCAGTTAAAATCTCCCCAGTTGTGCTCAATTGTGGTATCTTCACCATAATATTTTGGCCTTAAGAATTCGTAAATTTCAGGAGACAAGGCATGATCACATGGGTATCTCAACAATCTCTATAGTGTCTTAACAAAGTACTCCTCGAAATGCCAGTATTGGTTATTGTTGTATCTTTGGTCCCATGAAGATATCTATAGTTGCATAGGCTTCCTTATCATAGTCTTATCATATACCCTGATGCGTAACACATCTGGCCATATCCCTTTGTCTTGTCCAACATACAATAACATATGCATAACAATAAAATAGTACTTGAAATGCACATTAATCAAATCTCCTTTCATTTTTTCTAGTCCATGATTGATGGCATCAACAAGATAGGTAGAAAAATCAAATAATTGGGGATCTTTAGATTGAAAATCTTCACAGATGACCATGGCCGCTATATGCATCAAGGGATGAGCCTCTATTCCCAGAACCTGAGCAACACAGTAGTATGTATACTTGAAGAAAGGATGAAACGAATTGACATCATAGGGAGCTTTTTCATCTTTATGAAATGGTACTATCAACCCTGCAACCCTGGGTCTATGGATAGGGAGTCTCCACCTCTTATAGATGTCCTCAAGGTTGAAGTACTCTTGTGCTAATTTCTTACTATAGTTTGCTCTTTGAACTCCCAATCCAAATTAAACATAGTATCAACAATTTCCCTAGTAATTGAGAGTATCGGTTCCCCCCCTGTAATCATATATATTTTTGGTCTTGGGGTCATAATTGTTGGCTAGGGATTTCATAAGTTCAACATTAACAAAGAGATTAACTACTACTATTTTTCCCAAATTTAGTCCCCATAAATTGTTCATGGGTTCAGGTGCATTCCTTCTGACATACCAAAAAATAAACAACTCATGGCCTCTTATCTTCATCCATATATCTCCAAGATGCTCAAATCTATCTTCTAAACCCTCCTCATCAGCCTTAACCTTTTTAGAGTTGAGGCTTGACAAGGGACATTGATCAATGAAATCTTGGGCCAGTGAATGCCCTTCCCTCTTTTGTCTCTTAGGTTTATCATTTATAGATTGGGTTTCTTTTGCTTTCCTAACCTTCCTGGCTTTCAAAGATGATGGCTTCTTTTTAATTACAGGGTTCTGAGGGTGAAGAACTTACTTGAATTTTGAGGGCTTCTGTTGTGAATCCAATTCTGAATTGTCTAGTTCTAAATCGCTCTCTGTGAATTTTGTTAGGCACTCTCAGCAACGTATCCTTCTTCGTTGATTTATTGAACATTTATGGTGAACTCACCAGTTAATAATTCCAGTTAAGCAATGGTTTCATAGGTATTCATTTTGAATTTATGGTGATGTGACTTTGCTGAGATTTGTTTTGATCTTTGCAGTAACAAGTAATCCTTTGTCTAGTAGTGTTTTGAATTTTCCATCAATGCTTATTTAATATTACACTTGTTCTGTACTTCAATGAAATCATATGTCTTGATGGCTTTACCTCATGTTTCCCCGAAACATCATATTCCATCAACATCAATGTTTACTTCGGTGAAATTGACATCATCGCCGGGACATCTCTTGGTCTCATCGATATCCTTGTTTCATCGAAGCCTTGCTTTAAGTGTCTATATCAGTGTAATGTTTTATCAATTCATCAAAATCTTGCTTTTTGATGAAAATACTTTGATCGCTAAGTCCCTCCATTGTCTTATCAACGTTAAACTTCCATTGAAATAGTTCTTCATTATCTGGCCTTTGTACTAGCATCAATGAAATTTCCCCTTTCGGTAAAATAAGAATACTCTCCTTCGACTTCTTATGTTCGGCTAATAACAAGTCATCGATGGCAATTTCTCATGTTTCATCGATCCTTTATTTTTTTGATGGGACCACTTATGATTTCCTCGATGTACTTTATGTCGATGGAACTAATGTTTTCAGTGAATCCCTTTGGAGATCCATCACAGCCAAGGTTTATTCGATAAGTCACTTTATCGATAGGATATGTTGGTATTTTGGTATGGTTTTGTCATTGATGTCAACACCTACTAAAACTCTAGCACTTTGGAGAATTAGCAACATTCACCGGTAGGCAAGTGACTCATGCGCAATCACTGGTATCTGGTACACCGACAAGATATAATGATCAGCGACACTTGGAATGATATGGAAAACACTTGGTTATGTCGAAGACATTGTGTGGACACTTTGTTTTGGATATTAGTTCCCCAGCCTAAAGATAAAAATGTAATTGGAACCAAATGGGTATTCAGAAACAAACTAAATTTTCTAAGGGAAAATGTTGAAGCAAAGGAAACAAAACTGGTTTATGTGAATATTGAAGAGCAGATTGTAGATATCTTTACTAAACCTTTGCCTAAGGAGACTTTTGAATATCTCAGATATTAGCTTGGGGTCATACCCCCACCGGTAGACACTTAGGAAGTTGATGATTGTCATCAACTGGCAGAATTAACAGAGAAATCTTTTTTCTGGCTTTGATGGGAAGCTACTTCTCAGGGGGAGTAGTTGGTATACTAAATTAATTGGTATTTTGTATATGAACTTGGTTTTGTTGTAACTTTAGCATTTGATGTCAAAGGGGGAGAGATTGGTATGGAAAAACTTTGAAAAACACAAGGAAAACACATATTGCTCTCAGGGGGAGAGATTGTTGTTTGGGAGAGATTATTACTCTTTGTATCTGTATTTTGATTTCTAGTTATGATCTCTTTTTGGAGATTGTTGGTTTTTGGTATTTGACATTTCTGTTTGGGCACTTTGATGGTTTTTCCATCTTGTGTTGCCATCAATGCCAAAGGGGGAGATTGTTCGTATTTTGGTATGGTTTTGTCATTGATGTCAACACCTACTAAAACTCTAGAACTTTGGAGAATCAACAACATTCACCGACAGGCAAGTGACTCATGCATAGTCACTGGTATCTGGTACACCGGCAAGATATAATGATCACCAGCACTTGGAATGATATGGAAAACACTTGGTTATGTCAAAGACATTGTGTGGACACTTTTTTTTGGAGATTTGTTTATTGGTATATTCATATTTGCATATTTGATGTTACTGGCAAATAGGTCCAGGGTTACACCGATAGGTTTATCTTTTCCAGATCAGCATGGCACGCTATGGAGATGATTAATTATTATTGTAAATGCATTAAGCCGACATGTTCAATCGGTTATTGCATCAGATATTGTATTGTTTATAAAATGTTTTATTGTAATATCTTGTAGAGCCGACCTACTAAAATTGGTCTTAGGTTATGGTATAAATGTAAGATCTTATTTGTAAGATCATACAGTGGAATGAGAAAAAGGATTGTGTGAAGGTATATGCAAGAACAAGCAAAGCTATACACGCAAACATCATTTGAAGAATGAAGCAGGGTTTTTGTGAAGACAATCAGAACTACACTGGTACTGAATCCAGCATATGAAGATGCTATTTTGTGTAGTACATCCTTATTGGATTTAACCATCCAATTGTAGTTAGTGTGACTCCCATTTGTGATTGAGCAGTGAGCTCTAGGCGCTTGGCCTTTCTGCATGTGCAGACCTCATTTATGTACACTTACTATCTACAGTAGTATCATCTAATTGTGGGTAAGGTTTCCCACTGTGGTTTTTCCCCTTACAGGGTTTCCACATACAAATATTGGTGTTATGTGTTGCGGATGACTTTCTCTTTTTTTGTTTCATGCACTAATCCTTACCTGTATAATAATTAACTGTTAAAACTGTCTATAGGCATGTTAAACTAGTTTACCGGTATTAAGCATTAAGTTGGTTAAATTGTTTTTGGTTTGAATGTATTTGACAACTGATTCACCCCCCCCCCCCCCCTCTCAGTTGTCTTTGGGATCTAACAGGATATTGGTAGGTTTCTTCAATAGAATCATTTCGGTCAGACTAGGCGTTTCAGTGAAGGATGGATACCTATTACCGACAGGTTTAGTTTAGGTGATGACTTAGGGATTTTTGGTATCGATGGGATTTTTAGGGTTTCTATCAAAATTATCAAGGATATATTTAGCCTTTTATTATTCTTTTCAAAATCATCTTAGCTCCCTATAAAACCATGGATTTTTTACATTTTTAAATCTGATGCTCAACACATTCATCACACTCACTTTGAGAATGTGGGATAAATATGTATCCGTAGCTAACTTCTATATCTCACATTCATCTTTGGGTTGGTCTTTCCTATGAGGATATCTATAAACATCATTTGCTCCTCACACAATTTTCTCTCTCGCTTCTTGAAATTCAAGCATTATAATATTGTTTGATTTCAACATATTGATGTTTTGTTTTAAATCATTTTTCACTCAATTTTTCCATTCTTCCTTAGCTTTTTGTGCACTATGTTGAAAGATTGAGAGAAAAAAATTTAGTGTGAAAGATCATGGTAGATAGGAAAGCAATGGAGTCAAACATCCATTGAATGTAGAGTTTAATTTATTTGTTTGTTTTGCATTTGATAGGGAAGAACTCCATTGTTAGATGTTGGATTTTTAATTCTGGAGTCTTTGCCTCTTTGGCTGAGCTTTTGAGACCAAGAAATGAATTTATACCCAACATCTACATATACATACCTACATACATACATATGTATGTATGCATTTATGCATGCACATATACACGTATAACCCTATGTCTTTATATATCTATGTATTCATTTGGTTGAATATATATGTTTACCCATACACACACATATATGTATATACGTATATCTCTATGTGGTCCATACTTATACATATTCATGTATCAATGTATGTATAATTCTATCTATTTATATGTGTGTTTGTCTCCCTAATGTATATGGCTATTTCTTTCATTGCTTCTTCTTTGTCTTTCAATTGAATCTTTGAAACTTTTTGCATTCTTTGAGCCTCCTCTCCCTTTCCTTTCTTGCCCTTATAAATCATGCACACTCAGACACAACTCGCAATCATAGATGACATCCAACTAATACAAGCCAAAAAAGAAACAAAAAAGTCAACATTACTACAAACAACATAGAGATGAAATAATTGCACATCACCATGTAGCACACCTAAAAAAAAATGGATATGTCCCAAGCTACTTCTACTATAGATAGAAATATTAATGTCGCAACTAAAATTGGCATCACAATAGTGCAACAATGATGGTTTGCAGGCTGGTCATCAATTTAAAGATACTTTTTCCCCACTTTACTTAAAGACACTAAAATAGTTTTGAGAATGGCTTGATGTAGTTTTGATTCAAAATATACGTTCCCTATGCAAAGAAAGTTATGTTGATATGTCAGTTTGAACAAATCATCCACAAACCATATGTAATAGATGTTTCCTTAAAAAGGGATCGACCAGTTCTCTTCTATGAACAATATGGATCTAGGCCCACAACCTAATGTCCTCAAAAAACTTACTCAAGTTGAAGAAATGTTGATAGCTAGGGTAGCACTTGTCTTGTAGGTCATACATGCAAGAGGTGGACAATATAAATACAATGGCCATACTATTAGTTTCCCCTAGGATATCCCAAACATTGCTTAGATTTTACCTCGTAGGTTGCATGAGAATGAAATTCTCATATTGCCTGTAGAAGCAATACTAAAGGAAAAATTTATGACTGCTATGTCAATAAATATAATGTGATTGATGCACTTAAGTATAAAGTCCAAAATGACCCTTACTATGTTGATGTTGTCATTGATCTAGAAGCTATTAATATATTGTCTAAATCAAGTACAAAGGTATCAAACATCTTGCACACTTTTGATCAAAATTTTCAAGACCTGCAACAAGCAACAAAAACCACAACCAATCCTCATGATACCTTTACTAAACATGACAAAGTTTATAATCCTGTATCCCAAAATTGCCAAACTCTCCCCAAGAGTTGCAGGCCATTAAACAAGTGTTGCATTTTGAAGCTTCCAAAAAAATAATTATATAATGGCCTCAAATAAAATCTTCCCCCATCAATGAATACAATATTGAGGGATTATTTTCCATGGATTTTCCAACACTGTTCCCCACTGGAACAACATTGTCACTTCAACCAAGGACTTTACAAATCCATCTACATGAATATTCTTTGCACCTTATAAGATAGCATGACAATAAATTTGGTGTGCATGTTCAATTCTGATACTACATATATAACCTTATTATGTGACATCATAGCCAACATAATGCAGCTATTTTTTTGAAAGCAAATGTTGAAGACAAAGTCCTAATCTCTTTAGGGGCCCTCTGACATGAGCTACAACATGTTCTTGATTCCTAGCTTGCAAACTAGCTAATGCATTTTGGTGCATCCTTGCAAGGTACACACTCTTACTAGAACATGTCTCCTATCCAACTGACTACGATGATCCACCAGCTTGGGACACCCACACTATTCTTTACTTTGAGCTCAACAGATATTAAATGGCTTGAATTGCACAGATTATTTCCTTCTTCAAATGCTACAATAACTAAACGAACAAGAAAGTAGCTTACTAACAATATCATCCAGAATCCACATATCACGTCATTGTATTTACAACTTCGATTCATAGCCTTTTGTGAGGAAGTTATTGAAAAGATTTTGTGAGCAAAAGATTATTGGTATAGATATGAGTGACAACATCGTGGATCAACTCATGTCCATGGCTTCCTTTGACTTTCTTCTACCTTGAATGTAGACACACTTGATTGGAACAACCCAAATGATATAGAGAAAGCAAGATTCTTTTTTGACAAATATGTTTTTTCTTGGAATCCACACACCCACCTTGAAAGATACATTAGAACATACCATGCTCCCATAGATAATCCATACCTCAATTCAATCTCTGAAATTCTTTCCACTGACCCTTTATTCAATTATCATGAGTTATTGAATACTGTTCAAAGACATACAAAATGTATAGAACATACATGCCTAAAAAAGATGTCAAAGCTTACAATGTTGCTATAAAGCTCCATGGGCTGAAGAATGAATTTCAATCTTTACTACAGACAATGAGAAAAGTAAATTCTACAAACCAGCAAGGAGTGATGACCGACTAAATATACACAACCCTCAAATGCTAGCACTTTGGCATGCCAATGTTGATTTCCAACCAGTCACATCTAGAAAAGTTGTATTGAAACATATTTCTAAATATGCATCGAAATCAGAAATAAAATTAGAGACATATTATGATATCTTGAAAAGACTTGCAAATATGGAAGACTGTCAAGATAAAGCATTGTTGGCATACTATAGATTTATGATAAATATTGTTATTGATCAAGACATTAGTGCTCAAGAGACATGTCACATGCTGGAAAAATTACCACTTGTGACAAGTAGTCACCCTTTCATCTCCTTGAACATAGGAAGAAAAATTCTACGTTGCCTCAACAAAGGTGAAACTGAATGTCAAGAAAGTGAGCTCACAACTACATACTTCCACCACTATATTGAAAGACCTAATTCCATGGAGTCTTTCTACCTCTTGAAATTAGCACAACTATTCACAGTTGGTGGTTATTGTAAAAGAGATAAATGACACCCAACAAAAATATCTGTTGACATGGTGACTATTTCCCCACTTGTTAAGGATGTGCTAATTGAAAAAGATGAAATTTTTGAAATGTTTTGTTGGTCTAATATTTTTTTGTACAAACCTTTTAGGAATGTTCAAGTTAATATAGGGCTTACAAAAGAAGATATAGTAAGAAATTGGAAATTGCTAACTACAGGCAATCATCATTCTTTGCAAGTTGACAAGGTCACCACCATACCTACACCTAAGAAAAAGTCCCAAAGTGATGATAATACTGATTGTTATCTTCCATCCGATGAATATGAATGGAAAATGCTATCAAGATTGGGTACAACATATAACCTTAAGATGGATGAGCTCTAATTGCTAGGTAGGCGAGATTTTGATCTTGCCCATTCTTGGAATACACATAATGTGCCACCTAAACTAGATAATATTGGTGTCAATTTTATTTTATCTTGTAAATCACAATACAATAATATTAATGTCCAATATTCATCTATCAATATAACACCTTTTGAGCTTTCCCAAAAGTAGTAGTTTTCCCTTGACATCCTCAAGAACCACCACCAAAATCCATTCCCACAAGAGCCATTACACATGATTGTCCAAGGCACAATAGGCATAGGAAAATCATTCTTAATAAATTTTATGTGAGAATAATTGAACAACTCGGTCCATTGCAAGAGAACACCATTGCTTGCCCTTGCACCAAATAGTGTTGCTGCTTACAAAATCTGTAGTACACCAATTCATAATTCCTTTCACATACCTATGAAGGAAATGGACCCTTTACAGGGAAAATCATTAATAGTTTTCCAAGAAGAGTTTAAAAATATTAAATATATCTTGATAGACGAGATGAGTTTTTTGGGTGAAAAAATATAGCTCAAGATTGATTCTTAGCTTTAGTAGGCATACCTAGATAAAAATAAAAATAAAAGATTTGGTGGTGCTTCTCTTATCCTCATTGGCAACCTTGGGTAGCTTCCTCTAGTCATGGATAGGTGTATATATGCATCACACTCTATAGGTCTTCCACTGTGGTACACTTTTACTACTATTGTTATATTGGATACCATATTCCATCAACAAGGTGACAATGCTGCACAATAGAATTTTCATAATATTTTGCACGATATCTATAATGCTGAACCATTTGAAGATGTTTGGAATATTCTTATGGATCAAACAAATGTAGTTTTGACCACTCAACAATGAATTTTTTTTGAAATATCCATTCATCTATTTGCAAGAATCAAATTAACAACACGTAACAAAAAAATGCTAAAGCTACTGAATGTACCTATTATCATTAACGTTGCTCAAATTTATCGCCATAGTTAAAGCCATTATGATGATGATGATCATCTCCCCACTAAGCTCCTCTTATGCATTGGCCAACAAGTTATGCGAACATCAAATCTTTGGGTGCAAGGTGGCCTTGTCAATGAATTGCTCAGTCAAATTAAGTGTATTGTTTATAATGGTGATTCCAAGCCACCTGAACCACCTACTTATGTTAATATACACTTCAAAAATTATCTTGTTCTTACATGGGACATCCACAACCACAATTACATCCATGCTCCACCTATAGCACGCGGCAATCACATGCATCTTCCACTGAATATGGCATGGGCTCTAATAATCCAAAAATCACAAGGTCTCACATTGCCAACAACTATAGTAGATATTGGAAATCATGAAAGACAAGGCCTCACATTTATAGTGATTTCCAGAGTTCAAGGCATTGATGGGTTACACATAGATACACCATTTACTTTTGAGAGACATTTTAGGATGCAAAACAACACTTTAACTATCCTCAAAAAGAAAGAGGAAGCTTGGTTGTAGATGCTTTCATCCATCATTCTACAGATACATTCCTCTATTGTTCTAACCTTAGAATTTTTATGAGTTTCACTTTGTTTACTTGTTCTTAATGTTTCCACACACTTTTTCCAAGTTCCTATGTTGCGCAGTTCATTGTCTTGCCCTTCTGCCACAAAATTTTCTCATTTCGCATCCTCAAATACAAGTGCATTTATCCCATTCTCCATAGTAACTACACGGGGGCTTCACTTAGTGAACTTGGGTTGTAGCATGTGCGTTCATGGCATACTAAAGAATCCCCCTATTTTCAAAAAATATTGCCCTAAACTCCTTTTTTGTCACCCCCTCCCAATACACATCCCTAATTAAAAGCCCCCCTATTTTCACCAAATATTATATTTTTTCATAGCCAGAATTATAAACCCCCCTTATTTTCAATGATAGAAAACATATTGCACCCTCATTTTTGGGATATTAAACCCCCTAATATGAATGTACATGATATAATATTACCTATCTAGTGAAGCCCTCGTGAGTAATTATCCTCAAACATGCCACTATTATGTTGGATACTCTTCGGAGCTAAAACAAACTATCCAATGTCTCTCTATATATAAATTTTCTATCCTTCATAATTACAACAGATGATTGATTTTCCTTTTCTATAGATCCTTTATAAAAAAAAGTGGGTTGCTTCTAATCATAGGTTCACCAAATAACAAATTCCATCAAAATTGCACGCCTTGTCTAGATCCTTAGTGTAGTTGTCGAAGAATGTCCTTCGCACATCACCTTAGTTTATGCTCTTTGTGTGTATATTAAATTTGACATAACATTTATTTCTTATACTCTTGCATTGTTTCTATATTGCAATTCTAGCTATCCAAAAGACCACTCCATGTAGGCATTTCCATAGATAATTCTTCCAATAGATCAATTCCTCTTTTTTTCTCAATTTTGATTGACCATAACATGTATATTTTCTCTATAAATACTTCATACTATCATGTTCTGATTATAGTTTTGTATTGTGACATATTTAGATTCACAGTTTCATCAACAATTTAAGTCAATATGCTTGCTTTTGCTCGCAATTTTGCCACACAATAGAGTGCGCACGTACCACCGACATACAAACAAAAATTAAAAATTGCAATGTTGAACTACTTGTGTTTGCTACCCTGTGTAGAAATTACAAACATATATTTACGACAAATGTGAACAACGTTTCCTACAAAATAAAGTCTTCTTGTACATTTCGATTGCTATCATTTTATGTTTTGTAATTATGTTCAAACCAGTCTTGAACAAGAAAAAAAAGACTAGTGGTTTGCATATCACTATAAATTTGATTGTAGTTTGTTCCTTCCACTTTCATATGATTTTTGTGTACGATAATTGATTGTTTTTTTGCGAATACTGATGCTTATTTCTTGCAAATTCTTTACTTGTCCCAAAGTAAAATCAATAAAATTTGCGTACAATGCAACAACAATATCAATACCAGAAGCATACTCTCTTACCATGCCTCTACACACACAAAGGTAAACCCTTGTTCTTCAAAGCCAATGATATAATTTTCCCATTTTCAAATTTTATATTTATATTGCTCTTATCAATGATTTCTTTTGTATCCACTCTGTGTATATTTCCATGTCCTATTTGTATTTTTAGCTCATACAACAAGCATAGAACAACATATTGCATGCACCCAAGGTACATCCATCACCCATTGATACAGTTCTTAAGCACTGTTCCATAACAATTTGTCAGCCACAACCTTCACTGCTCTTTTCAAAAGAATAAAATTACAACCTCAATCCCTATGATTTCAAACACCCACCAACTCCTATATTTTCTCTCCCAAAATCTTGATGTCCCATTATTCCATCTCTCAATACTTTATGCTTTCCACAATACAACATATTTTACATTCTCAGACAATAACAAATTGTTTTCCCTATGCTTAGTTGTTACTAGTTACAACTTAAATACTGAATAGAATAGCCAACCTCTGAGTAAAGTTAAATTGTTGTTGCTTTCCACAACACACAAATTGGGCAAAATGTGCCTTATAAACAGGTAAACCAACTCTTATATTTCTATAGTTTCTATCTATTATTTTTTATTTCATTTGAAATTTGACAGGTCCTTTGGTTTCAAAACACTCTTTTAGTGCAATCTTTCATTTTGTTGTTTGAATACCACATATACAAAATTTTCTTAGTATTCTCTATACAACCAAGGTAGGACAATTTTCAATCATTGCCTTCTCCAAACCTAATAAATATTTTATTTAACTTTGCTCTCACTGAATTGCTTATGCGTGCTATTGAAATCTTCACTCTTTTTCCATTTTGCTTCAATGATGCAGCAACACTTTTCCACACGCTTCATAAAACATTTTTGCCAACCATTTCATAATGGCCCCATCTACTGCAAGTATCATACAATTAAACATTTCTACAATATTTCTCTTTTCTCCTACTACTGATCTACATATGTTATTTACATTAATTGATATTTCTCTTTATTTACTTGCTATGCAGGTAGCTAGCTACTTTGGTATAGCTACCAATTGTTCTCCCATTTAATGTCTCTTACACACTTATTTATGTTTCTCTCATTGATTCATACTAACTTCACCTCCTACTATTACATTTTAACTATTTTTCCTTCTTTTCTCTCCAACCTAACGTTTCCACTATATCACTACAATGGTAGGCAACATCAATTTCAGGCCTCTCCCAAAGAACTCTATCAATGCCTATATTGAATCACAACAATGCAACATTTATACGAATAAGTTAGTCTCCTTGTGATGTATGGCCCTTTAAAATCATTGCTTTGTACAAATTCATTTACCATTCAAAACTATGCTTCTTGGACAATACAATTTTCAACTATTGCTCATTTGTTTATACATATCATTTATTTCCCCTTGCACTAATCATCTTCTATAGTTCCATTCTTGATATATATTTTTGAACAAATTGCACACAACATTAATTCTAAACCTTCCATGCCATTGTAGTCATATCGATGCAGCGCAAAAAAAATGTAACTTCCTCTCCAATTAGTTATGTACCTTTCTTGATTTTCATATTCCATTTCCTTCAATTTCTTATACTCCTCTTCTTTGTATACAAATAAGTAGTTTCTTAACCATTCCAACCAAAGGTCATGTTGCTTCATGTCTCTCCAACATTTGTTTCTTGCATACTTCCTCTGATTTCTCTTATCACTAAGTTCTGCATTTGGAGATTTTGCAAAATAGATTCTTATGTTTTCCTCTTTCCACACAAAAAAATATACTTACACTTTGCCTCTATGAACACAAGCTACAAAATTTTGGGGGCTCTGCTTTAGACACATTCTTCCAAAGGTAGTCTGAAGCTTTTTGAAATTAAAGTTCTTAAAAAGACAAAATTTGCACCTTGTGCAATTGCAAATGACTATTGTGGACCATTCCATTCATATGATTATAGATAAATTGAAAATGTCAAAATAACATAACACTTTTCCAAAGAGCTTCAAATTAGAGATTTTATTTATCTATCAACATTGCATGCAGATTCCAAAAAAACACATTAATTCACAAACTACCCTCTCCTATTTTAGACTATTTGTTTGTACAAATTTATTTTGAATATAATGAATATATATGGATCATTTTCCAATATTGTTGGTTCAAACTATATTTGTCCATTGTTATTATTATAAATAGCTTGTTCATATAATGCACTCACCTATGGACAACTCTTGTTTCATAACCAACTTTAGGTGCTTTGATCATACAAAATGCATTTAATCAAATTTATTGTACTTCTTTTAATTGACTTGTAACTCACAAAGGTTAAAAAACTCCAAATCATGCATTATTATTTGTCCTTGTACCTTTAAAGGTCAAACAATAGCAACTAACAACTCAATAAAACAATGCATGGTCACTTTTCCTAACACACAACACAAATTATAATACTCTTTACTAGCAATATTACATTAAACATAAGTAACTCATAAAAATATCATATATGGTTATTCAATTTAGACACATTAATAATTCCACATAAAGTAATTTATATTTTTCATTTTACTTAGCAAAAAGAAAAATTCCACCTAACATAAATTGAAAACCTGCACCTCCTTTTGTTTCATTTTCAGATTTGCCTTTACGAATTATGAAATATCATATATATACATGCACTACCTATGCTAGCAAACATTGCAAAACTAACTCCACTTGCATTCCCACACAAAAAAACCACATCCTTCATTTGCTATAGCCTAATCATTGGTTTACTCAATTTTCAACACTAAAAACATAACTAACTTGTATGCCATCTAAAATCCTTCAAAACACCAATAACAACAAAAAAGAACCACTCCTTGATGCTTTTTATACAATCATTGCACCTGAATCAAATACTGTTTCACACCGATCGCAAAAATTTACTATGGAAAATTTCAAAACAATACCCACTAAAAAACAAACACTATTTCCTAAACAAACTACATGTAAAAAATAAAAAAACAAAAAAGACAAAAAAAACCATTCCTTCATGTTGCATGGGGGCTTCACTTAATGAACTTGGGGTATATCATGTGCATTCATGGCATACTAAAGAATCCCTGTATTTTCAAAAAATATTCGCCTAAACTCCTTTTTTGTCATCCCCTCCCAATACACAACTTGAATTTTCTCCCTATTTTTGCTAGATGTTGTATTTTTCATAGCTTGAATTATATACCCCTATTTTCAATGAGAGGCAATATATTGTACCCTCATTTTTTTGATATTAAACTCTTCGATATGAATGCACATGATATAATATTGCCTAGCCAGTGAAGCCTCCGTGTAATGCTGAAAGATAGATCATTTGTTCATTTACCTCTGATTTTTTCATCGACTTTGTGCCTCTTCTTCATCTTTGATTGATAGTTCCTTGGAAAAGAAAAACTAAACCTTCACTCTTTCCACAACAAAATTGTTAGCTTCCAATACGTTCCAATAACTTCGCCATCTACAAATGCTTCACTTGATAACCTATTTACATTCAATGCTTCTGCAAACCATGCATCACAACAAATACCCCCCCAATATATTGTCAACAAGAAAACATGATTAAAAAAAAAAGAATAATCAAAACCACATTGCGTCCAACAAAAAAAATGCCTCCCACTGGTTAAGGTACTTAAGATAGCTACAAATTCAATAACCTTGCCAAAAAAATAATACAATAAAACTTGTCATATATGTGCACTCATAACCATTTTACATGGACATTGCAAGACCCAGCAAAACAAAAAAATAAATATGCATCTACATTTCCTTATAACTTATATTGCATCTAAAATCCTTCAAACCACCACCAACAACAAGAAAAACCACTCCTTGATGCCTTTTATACAATCATTGCACCTAAATCAAATACTATTTCACACCGAATATTGCAAAACTTCACTATGGAAAATTTCAAAACAATATCCACTCCATAACAAACACTATTTCCTAAACAAACATGTAAAAAAATTTGCAAAAAAAAAATAAAATAAAATTGTTTCTTCATGTTGAAAGATAGATCCATTTGTTGGTTTTCTTCTAATTTATCATCGTCTTTGTCGCTCTTCTTCGCCTTTGATTGATAGTTCCTTGGAAAAGCAAACTAAAGCTTCACTCTTTCTACAAGAAAAAAATCAACTTCCAATACATTCTAATAACTTCACCATTTGCAAATGCTTCACTTGATAACCTATTGACATTCAATGCTTCTACAAACCACACATCACATGAAATACCCTGCCAATATATTATCAACAAATAAAACATAATAAAAAAAAGAAATAAACAAAACCACATTACCTCCAACAAAACATTAAGGTCATTAAGATAGCTACAAATTCAATAGCCATATAAAAAAACAAAAATTAGCGACAATAAAACTCATCATATAGGTATATACACTCATAACCATTTTACATAGACATCGCAAGACCCGACAAAACCGAAAAAACAAATTTGCATCAACATTTCACTCTATTACAAATACTTTGCCTCTCGACTCCTTGTTGCATGCAAACCATGCAAAATTACAATAGT
This sequence comes from Cryptomeria japonica, assembly GCF_030272615.1. Taxonomy (NCBI): domain Eukaryota; kingdom Viridiplantae; phylum Streptophyta; class Pinopsida; order Cupressales; family Cupressaceae; genus Cryptomeria; species Cryptomeria japonica. The sequence goes on from NC_081409.1 coordinate 822,903,659, forward strand.
ATCTTGCTAAGACAGATACTAATAAAGAAAGACAACTTCCTAATTCCATTGGGCAAACTACCTAATAGTACATGTGGAAAGCCTAGGAAATTAAAATGACACAAGAAAACACAATAAGTGACGTACGAGCGTGCAGAACTTTTTACATCTGAGTAAAATGTTACTAAAATCTGCATTATCCACTAAACAGAAAATCTATGAAGTTTGAACAGAGTAATGGGGTTTTAGATCAGCTCCGAGACGAGTGGAATTTTTACCTTTGGTTCTTCCAGATGCAGGAGAACGAGAGGAGAGAGAGATCGATGTCGAAAGCATCTCAGACGACGATGACTCCGCATGAGAAGTAAGACCGTCGCTATACACAGCTACAGGCAAATTCAGGGGAACGTACGGCAATTCAGCATCAAATTTCAAGATCTTCAACACCTCTCTCATCGTGGGTCTCGCTTTTGGGTCCGGATGAGAACACAACAATCCCATCAGCATCACCACCTCCATTTCCTCACTATTGAAATTCCCTTTAAGCTTTTGATCTGCCGCATCCAAAAGCTTCCCTTGCCCATGCAAACCCCAAACCCAGGCTACCAGTCTGCAGCTGTGCTCATGCAAACTGTAGTCAATGGGTTTCCTTCCGCAGGCAATTTCCAAAGCCACAGCTCCAAAGCTATACACGTCTGATTCTGGACTCGCCTTCCCAGTTTCTATATACTCCGGTGCCAAATATCCACGTGTTCCTGCAATAACGGTTGTACGGGAAGCCGCGAGACCAGATTCTACCAGTCTTGCCAAACCAAAATCCCCCAGCTTTGCATTGAAATTTGAATCCAGCAACACATTGCTGGCCTTCACATCTCTGTGTACAACACATTGATCCCACTCCTCATGAAGATAGATAAGAGCAGAGGCTAGGCAACAAGCAATGTTGTACCTCGCATCCCAATTCAAGCAAACCTTATTTTCATCGAACAGATATTTATCTAGACTTCCATTTTGCAGGAACTCGTAGACAAGAAGCAACTCGCCTTGTTCATGGCACCATCCCAGGAGCCGCACAAGGTTACGGTGTCTCAGCTTACTAATTATGGTAACCTCTGTAATGTACTCCTTTTTCCCCTGCTTCGATTCTTGGGATATTCTCTTTACGGCCACGGCCTCATTTGTTACAGGCAAGGTGCCTCTGTAGACAGATCCGAAGCCTCCTCCCAGCAATTCATCTTGGCTGAAGTTACGGGTAGCGGCGCTGAGTTGAGCATAAGAGAACTTACGGGGGCCTTGAGCAAACTGTTCGTCCAGCTCTATGTTTCTCTCTTCACCCTCGTAATCCCGCCTCGTTTCTCTGTGATTGAAATACAAAATTTTGCCAATATACAAGAAAAAGCAGATAACCAGGAAACAGACGGAGGAGGATATCAAGATAATTTTTACAGAAGGCTTCTTGCTACTTTTTTGGGGGTCTTCATAAGGAATCATGGTTGGAGGTTTTAGTGGGGAGGAAATTGGATATGAGGAAACGTTACTGGGAGGGAGAGCAGGAGAGATTTCACCCAAGAATGCAGAAGAAAATTTCCAAGCATAGACTGTATGGGTTTCGGCTGAAATTCCAGTGGATGCGGAGAGACCAACCCTGACCTTTTCTGGTACATAGTCACGCAGATCTATGGGATATGTCAATATTGGGCTTCTGGGTTTAGAAACATCATCACTATAGTTATATAGAAGAAATACCTTTAGCTCCATTTTGAGCCCATCGTAATCCACCCAGGCGTCCCAAGCTTCTCCATTGCAGAGAGTATTGTTCTCGAAACGAGCTTCAGAGCTGAGTGAAACGTTGGCCACGGAAATGACTGAATTGACGTCTATTCCCACATGGTTACCATCAGGGTCATATTCTTCCATGAATGTGTCGAACTCGACGGCCACTATGCAATTCGATGAGTTTCCATCTCTAGTTTGGTTAAAGAGGCCCAGCCATTTGCCACTAGCATCCTTTGGCGGTTCATAGTGCAGAGGGGCAATGAAGAAAGTGAGACCCTCCCCGGCGCATGACCCCGCTCCTTTTGAGCTGTCGCTGGCTTTACTGACAGTGAAAGTTGAAATATTGCTGAGGTTCTCCATAGCAAACTGAAAGTGAGCTGTAAAACTTGCGAGGGCCCCAGATGACTTGTCCCATAGAGGAACTGGTTTGTTGTAAATAGCCCAGCCTGCGCTCCATGCAAAATCATCCATGGCATCAGCTGTGGTAAGTTGTAATTCATCCCAATGAAAGTAAGCATCAAAACCTAACTTGATGTCTGTTGGGGGAGGGAAAGCAAAGCTAATGTTGCCTGCGCATGCCATATAACAAAAAAGAGTGACGATCAAGGAGAAGAAAAGGAAGAGCGTCCAAGCAGATTGAATTGCCATGCGAGCATTCTTCGAAAGAATCACAGTTTACTCAGATTATACCCCTCTATTTTGGGTATCTGCTCCTGGAAAGGGTCAATGGCAGGATTTCAATTTTCGATTTCTACACCGACCATAAATAGACAGGATGTGAGATATTACTTTCCAAGTTCAACCAGACAGAAGACCAGGGCGTACTGGCTCACAATGTTAGGACATGTAGTAAATGTGATTGGATAGATTGCCATGGTTTCGGTAAAACTTGGAGTTGCGTACAAGATCCATTTATGGTTGCGTAGAACATGTGGTGTTCTACACAAACAAATTGAATAATTAATCTTAATAGAATTTATTTACTAGTTAATATTAGTGACTGTAAATTGGTATTCAGTAGTTGAATAGTGTATTTGTAGATTTAATGTTTAATATTTTTAGTAGTATAGTGTTGATAGTTGTGAATATAGAGTTATTGGTTTTGATTATGTGTATATATTGTATTTTTAAAATTAAAAGATATAAATTATATGATATTATATTAATATATACAATTTAAAATTTTAATTATAAGAAAGAACTTTTTGAGTATGTAAAATTATGATGTTCAAATAAGAAATCGATCTTAAAAATACAATCAAAAAATTATTATTTTTAATATGTAGGCAAGCTTTGGAAATGATTGTGTGTGAGTTTTTTATCAACGTTTCGGATCACACTCCGTGATATAAAAAACTCGCACACAATCATTTCCAAAAGCTTGCCTACATATTATCTATGGATTGTAGAAATCTCATCTCTTCTATTAATTTTAATCCTTTCCTACATAAATAATGTCAAATCTCTATTTTAAAATTACTTTTTGTAAAATAAAGTGCAGTGCCTTTAATAAGCTTAAAAATGTAACAGAACGGGCAAATGTCTACGAGATTTTTCATCATTTGTTCGTCATTTGTATGGTCATCTCACGCTGTTACCATACGAAATTTCTCTTTCGATAGGTTTGAATATTTTACGTTATGTCGAAACAAATTCCAAGTTAGATTAGGGTTCAGATTACAGTACTTAATAATCTATAAACAATTTATCGTCAACAGATCGAATAATGTTGTGGCGGAAGGTCATAGTACAGTCTGATTTATTGTCGTTGTAGTTATTTTGTCAATGGTGAACGGTGATAGTACATGTGAATTATTTGTACTGGTGTCAGCAAGGCTATTATTTTTAGTTTCTAAGCTATACAACAATTATTACCTTGTCTTTGCTTGCAGGGAGCAGAACTATTCTGATCGATTTTCAAGTCCTTGAGCACGAGAGATCAATCAATGATTTGTTTCCACTGTTTCTTAACCAAAGTTTACCGGCATGACCAAACTTAAAATTTTCTTCATAAACAAATTCGACTTCTTATCAGTGTCTTAATGTCGTTGGAGACATTTTGAGGTACACCTCGGACCATTTATTATTTCCTTTGCAGTCAGAACTTCAGACGATATTGTCAGCCAGCTGTCGTACTTTCTAAAATTCTAGGACAACATATTTTCACTTCTTTGACATTGAAGGAGCAGTTGCTGTCAGATTAGATTAGAGCTCCACAACTTAACAAGTTGTTAAATGGTCAATATGTAGCAGGTATAGCTTCTCATTATGTAAGGGAAGAGTATCAATAGTTGAGCATGTATGAATTATTGTTAGAGTGGTTGATATTTTTTGTTCAAAAAATAGTACAAATAAAAACTATTGTTTGAAACATAAAATATCGATTTTTGTGTGTTTACATATTAATAATTACAATGCATTGCACCAATAGTTGTGACTTTAAAGTTGTTATTGCTATGAAATGTGCCATTAGTTGTAAAAAGCAACCAATCATCTGATGCCACATCAGCTGCACAAATATAGATGCCTCTTTTGCACGCCTATTGGTCTCACTTTTTTGGGGGTTCTTTTGGACACCTTGGCAAAAAGCATGTTGATGTGGCACCATACTTGATGATGTGACCTTGAAACCTTAGTTATAAGCAAGAGACTTACTAAGTAAGCTACCGTAAAAAATTGGGAGTGATTTGAAATTTCCATGTAGAATTTTGAGAGCGGGAAGTTAGGGTGCACAACTACTAGGTCCTCTTCCCCTAGTAGGTATAGCTCTTCTCACCACCTTTATGTTGTTTCATTACGTGTGATTTTGTGGAGAATGCTTTTTGTTGAGCTGTTGAAAATGCCTCCCAAAAAATTAAATTGGCACTTGTATGTTGAGTTGAGTTTTATTTATGCACATATATGACATCATATGATTTGTTGCTTTTTAAAGTTAAGTAATATATTTCATTTAATTATTAATAATCACAAACAACAGTAGGAAAAGAAAAGGAAGAACATCCAAGCAGAGTGATTTGTTATGCGAGTATTCTTCAAAAGAATCACGTTTTACTCAAAATTATACCCCTCTATTTTTACTCCAAAGGCATTCCTTATGAGAGAAAACAATCTAACTTGAGAGATCGACGATATCAAATTCCTTACAAGCATGCAAGACTATGTAAATGATTGTGGTTGTTCCTTTTGTCACTGTTTTTTGAGCTTGTTCTCGCCAATTGGCTCCTCCAACCTGTATTACCTCTGCACTTTTACATTTACATAACTACTCCTCTTGATTTTCTCTCTGATAGCTACATACAACAGCTTGTTAGAATCTGATGTGCACATGAACACTAGCCGCTTACTTTATTTACATTGGATGGAATCCATAAAATGCTAGGTATAAAATGATTTAAGAGATCAAATTTATATTCTCATTTATTCCCATCGTGAATATGTTTTGATTTTTATTATTTATAAATGAATTAAAATCTTTTACTTATTTCCTTTTAATTCCTATGATTTTTTTAGTTTTTATAAACTCCTTTTTAATTCATAATCATTTTGTCTCGAAATTGGTTTTTTTTTTTTAATAAATTAATTTAAATAATATTATATTAAAAATTATATATCTTGTTTTTATATTTAATAACATGTTATATAGAATATAATAGCAAATATATAATATTATATACTATATTATATATAGTTTAGATTTATAAATTACCAAATAACAAATATGTGTTAGATATTTAACATATTTAATATAAAATATACATTTAGAATATAATAATGTTTTAAAAATATATTTAATAATTAACATTATTTAAAATTAAAATATAACCTTTACAATTATAAATAAATATAGTTAATTTAAATATACATTTTATAATATAATATTACCTTAAGCTATATATATAATATTAGTTTAATTTTTTTTTCTTTTTGTTCAACTAATAATATTGTCATCAATTCTATTTTGTGGATGTTTTTGGTGCACTATCCCTTCTTGCTAAAGGAAAGGTTAAAATTCTCATTATCATATGAGACACTATAATGTTATTGTAGATTGTATGTGAATGTAATTAATTTTTCTATTATTAAATAAAGACATCAATAAAAAATTTAAAGTTATTTAAAAAAAATGCATATTGTTTACTATTTTTCTTAATGTCCTAAATGCATGTGTGATTATTTTCAATGATGACGTAATATTGATTAGAAATTAAAAAAAATATACAACATATAATAAAATTTCATTCTCTAGCTCCTATTAGTGGGATCGATAGAGTTAATTATGCTACATTAATAAAAGAAGGCAAAGGGAGCATTTCAAAACCTAGATCGTCAATATAAAACACATAATAAAATTTCATTCTCTAGCTCTTATTAGTGGGATCGATAGAGTTAATTATCCTATATTAATAAAAGAAGGCAAAGGGAGCATTTCAAAACCTAGATCGTCCAAACTATATTTAATCAAAATCCGAAAGGCAATTCAAGAATATCATGAGAGGGTTGTATAATCAAAGATAAGCAAGGTAAATTAATAGTGGCAACATCAAATAAATTGAAAGAAGGAAACAATAACAAAGTAGCAAAATAAAAAATTGTACCATTTTTCTCTAATACCTTAGACTTTAAGAAATTCATCAAAGCAAGGAAAATTCTATCTCTACCTCTATTTTCCTCTTTGTTTTTCTACCTTATATCTATCTACTTACCTCTCTCTCTCTCTCTCTCTCTCTCTCTCTCTCTCTCTCTCTCTCTCTCTCTCTCTCTCTCTCTCTCTCTCTCTCTCTCTCTTCCCCCTCTCTCTTTTCTTATAGTGCTATCTCTCTCTCATACCTTACCTCTATCTCCCCCTTTTTTTTCCTCTCGCTCCATATTTCTATATCTCTACTCCTCTCTCTCTCTCTCTCTCTCTCTCTCTCTCTCTCTCTCTCTCTCTCTCTCTCTCTCTCTCTCTCTCTCTCTTTTAATATATATCTATCTCCATATATCTTTACCACTCATACTCCTTGTTTCTCTCTCCCAATCTTTATCTCTATATCTCTCACTCACACACACATACACAAACATCCCCCATTTTTCCAATTTTATCACTACCTCTATCTCTCCCCCCTCTCTCTCTATTTCCCCTCTCTCTACTACATGTCTCTATCACCTCCTTTATTTCACTCATTCCCCCACTAGATCATTATATTCCCATCTCTCCTTCTCCCTTTCTATCTATATCTCATTATCTCTACCCTCTATAATCCAATTCATCTCTCCCTCTATTTCACTTTATTTATCACATCATATATCTTTATCTTTTTATCTCTCCATCTCCCCCTTTGTCATTCTCTCCTTTCTATCTCAATGTCTCCAATTCTCTTTTCCTCTCTCATTCCATCTCTCCCTCTGTATATGTTTATCTCTTTAATACCTCATATGTTTTTCCCATGTTATATCATTCTCTTTATCTCTCCTTTCTATCCCTACATCCCCCTAGATTTATTTTCCTCTTTCTCCCTCTCTCTCTATCTCTCCCCATCCCTCCCTCCCTCACTTCCTCCCTAGATCCAACTACCTATCTCTGTATCTCTACCTTTGTCCCTCTCTCTTCTAATATATCTATATCTATCCCCACTTTATCTCCGTATTGTTCTCTCTCCCACTCTTTATTACTCCCTACACATTTTTTTTAGACTACAGGAATTGGGTATAGCACCCCATATAAATTGCAATGCATTAGGTAAACTTTTTAACATGACTGGTAATGGTAGCACGACACATCCTCCAGTACCAAATGGGATGGGGGGAGACTAGACCTTGTGACCTCATGCTTCACCACTAGAAGCTCTCACCAATTGAGATAGGCCTCTAACTCATCTCTCTGTATCCATTTATTTCTCTATACTTCTCTCTATTTCTTTGTCTTCTTGTTTGTCTCTCTCTTCCCCTCTCCCCTTATCCCCCTCTCTCTATATCTTATTACATCTCTATCTCTATATCACTCCATCTTACCATTTATACATCTCTCTACCTCACATTCT